>NW_015506226.1:569761-571614 GCF_001515645.1 Sinocyclocheilus grahami | reverse complement strand
GATGAGCTTTGTAAAAATCGACGCGTTTCAGAAGGCAGTGCATAGAGGAGAAACAATAATGTACAGTATGTGGAAAATAATGTGTTTTTTTTTACTTTAAACCGCATAAACACATTTCATTACACCAAATACACAAAATAATGTTTTTTTTAGCAGCATCATATGACCCCTTTAAATTTCAAATAAAATCTAATTCAGAACTATGTTAAATACCACATAATATTCAGTTTTGTTAAATGACACTTGTCAATAATTCAAATTTACACTATACAAATTAAATTAGTTTTGTCATATTATAAGCTCCATACACATACAGTCCTGTAGGTACTGAAGCTGGCATAGCATTGGACGTATCTCACCTGCAGCATGTAGCTGTGGTAATCTTTAATGCGGGTCTGCCAGAAGTGCTGGAGCGCTAGGACGCTGCCAATGCCCAACTCATGGAATACCTGTTCCACCACATCAGGGAAGGGTGTAGAGCCCTGGCAGGCCTCCCTGTCAACAGCTACGCGCAGCAATTTGGTGATCCGCAGGTAATGTTCATGGGCCAGGTCGGTCAAAGTCTCCAGCACGCTCTCATTCACCGACTCGAATCCAATGTGAGCGAGCACTGTGGCGACCGACTGGTACAGAAGCTGACGGCAGGATGGCCAGCTCAACTCAGTGACTGGCTCACCTTTACCTCTAAAAAGAGGGAGATGTGGAGAAATTGACAAAAAGAAGAAAAAAAAAAGAGTGAAAAATAGGAATCACAGGACAATAAAGTGTGGAGTTTTCTTTATAAAATCAAAAGGGGATGCATTTCAAATGTTCAGGTTTAAATGTATAGGCTGTATCTGATGATACTGTATCTAGAGAACAGGTTCATCAAGACAAATTTAAATGTTTGCTTGACAAAGGCTTGAGATTAATATAGGCCTTACAGACAGACAGACAGACTAGGGTCAATGACGTATAAGTAGGGGTGTGCGATATATATCATCTGCGATAATATCGTAAATTGTTGTTTTAACGATGTGCGATTTGACATTATCGAGTATTTTGCAAAAACCGTTCAAAACACCCCTACAGAGCGCACGCATACATTACGTGAAGTCTAGACTAGTGCGAGTGCGCATTTAGAGTGCGTTCTTTCACTGCACGATTCAGTCTATTAAAATGCATTTAGAATGATCACAAATTCAAGACATGATGGCAGAAAATGTATATATTTATACCACTTCATATAGTTATTCAATTTCACACGAAGAGTGCCGGTTTTCTCCAAAAATTACCATGATTACAAATGTGACATTGAATTCAATAAACAATAAGTTAATTAAGAGACTTACATTTTAGACACCATATTGCTTGTTTTTGCTCTATTTCGCCAACAAAAATCATTCCGAATACAGCCACAGCGCTGTTTTGTGTCTCTGAGCAACATGACGGTGTTTCGTTCTTGAATGAATCAACCGTTCAAATGATTCGGTTCAATCGCAATTACTTTTTTTGTGATTTTTTTCATGTTTTCAATCATCTCAAATATCAGTATTCAACGTTTTTATGTTTAATATATCAAAACATTATTTATGCATTTGTAAATGCAGGTTAAATGCATTCATGTCTTGCATTAAACAAAATACATGCGTGTAAATGCATCTAAATGCCACTTCAGATGCAGCTTCTGTGTTGATTTAATTTGCTTGGTAACAGCCCAAATGTCTTATTATTCTAATTCCCTGATTAAATGTAAGAATTTAACTCAAAAGATAATGGACACTTTTAGAAAAATTGGCTTTATAAAGGTAAAAATGCCCATAAAATGCAAAAATCAGTTTAAACTTATTGGAAAAGATTAATTTCTATCAGTA
>NW_015506226.1:563161-569133 GCF_001515645.1 Sinocyclocheilus grahami | reverse complement strand
CGTTTTAGACACCATATTGCTTGTTTTTGCTCTATTTCGCCAACAAAAATCATTCCGAATACAGCCACAGCGCTGTTTTGTGTCTCTGAGCAACATGACGGTGTTTCGTTCCTGAATGAATCAACCGTTTAAATGATTCGGTTCAATCGCAATTACTTTTTTTGTGATTTTTTTCATGTTTTAAATCATCTCAAATATCAGTATTCAACGTTTTTATGTTTAATATATCAAAACATTATTTATGCATTTGTAATTACTGGTTAAATGCATTCATGTCTTGCATTAAACAAAATACATGTGTGTAAATACATCTAAATGCCACTTCAGATGCAGCTTCTGTGTTGATTTCATTTACTTGGTAACAGCCCAAATGTCTTATTATTCTAATTCCCTGATTAAATGTAAGAATTTGACTCAAAATATAATGGACACTTTTAGAAAAAAATGGCTTTATAAAGGTAAAAATGCCCGTAAAATGTAAAAATCAGTTTAAACTTATTGGAAAAGATTAATTTCTCTCAGTATGAACTGACCACCACACAGAATATGAAAAATATTAAAAACATTAGGAGTCTGCTGTCTTCTGCAGTCCTTAAGGTACCAGCACAATAACACACTCAGCAAAATATCGTCTAATTATCGTTATCGATAAAATCCCAGAAAATATCGAGATATATTATTTTTTGTCAATATCGCACACCCCTATGTATAAGGGTGTGAGAAAGAAAGAAAGAAAGAAAGAAAGTTTTGGGTAGTTACATACATCACATAACATTTTACAACCTGAAATAACCTTGCTTGCTTCATCACAGAGAGGTCAAATTAAATTATATTTACTTACTGACCTGGACACTTTTTTTTTTCTCCCCTACGAATAAAATCTCGCTTTAAACTATTTAATAATTTTATTTTTTCAAGAATGTTTTTTTTTACATGACTATTTTTTGTCTTCATTATGATATCAAGACATCTGTACTTTTTTTATTATTTATTTATGCTCCCATAAAATATCAAAATCAATTTTAATTCAGAAATTAAAAACGTTCTCATCCTAGAAGAGGTCTTTTCAGGTCACTGTATGTATGATTGGAATTTTCATATCTTTTTTGAATAAATTAATAGATAGGACAAACAGTGACCGATACACATGATGATCTACTGACATACTTGTAGAAGTCGCTCTCTGGGTCACTATGGCGTAATTGGAATGGCTGTCGAGGAGCTTTACTATCCAGTGGAAGCAGATCATCAGGTACAGTTGGTGTGGCAGGCCGGGGAGGTAGAGCATCCCCGTCCTCGGGTTTCAAGACACCCTGGGCATCTACTAATGTGGACAGGGGTTGCTGGCCTTGCTGGGCAGCAGCAATGAGACCCCGGAGACGACGAGCATGCTGGCTCAGCTGCACAGTGTGGATCGTGAGGCTGCAGGGCTCAGAGGGGATATCCAGCATGGTGGTGGGACGTGGACGCTGTGCAGAAGGTTGGTGCAGGGGAGGGTCTTGCATCTCCACCTGGCGGAACTCGCGCTGCAGGAGGTCAAAAGAGCTGCGGCCTGAGGGAGCCGAAGCCACCGGGAGCTCGCCCCAATAACGCATCCTCTTCACACAGTGCTGTCACTCAGTACTTCTTTGATAATAGTGCAATCTGAGAACCACAGAAAACGCTGTTCAGGTTGATATTTCTTTGAAAAACCATATCACTAATAATCACCTGATGCACACGTAGTGGTTATGAATGGTTACCTCAAATATCAAAATATACATTTTTTTAAACTTAGATTTTATATATTTGTGCACTTTGATATTTCAAACTATCCCCCACACACGTCTACATAACAAAAAATATATTACAAAAATGACTGACAATTCTAATGAAATCAATGAGAATAACAATTACAAACAAACTCAAAAGTACAAAAAAAAAATATATAAGCCTAATTGCACTAAAATATGATTAATTTTCTTTATGCAAATTATCATTTCCTTTAATTTTGAAAGACTTTGACATGTAGAAAATGACTGATATACTATAATATACAACAAAATGCACATACAACGTTTATTTTCTTTTTACAAACGTTCATGCTTTCGTGTATTTAAAGACTTAATTCTGAACGTTTACATTCACACTAACGTTACACATTAGATGCCTTGTAATGTCCAGTGTGTAATGTGGCACGTATAAACCATAATCACCATGATAATCATCATAACAAATCGCTTAGTTTACCTTTTATGAGCAGATGATCATAAAGGCGAATAATACTAAATAAATAAATAAAGCAATATGTATAATTTCGACAAAACGACGTATGAACGGCGACCGACTGTGAGGTACAACACTAAAATGTTTCCGTGGAAAATGTAAATAGTTCCTAGACAATGGAGATAAGAGATACGAACTTTAAAATGTCAAAACTATACACTGCAAATAATTACTATACATCCCTAATTTGAAAAATGTTTGGATACATTTAAGGTAATAAACTAAATAAGATCCATCTATATCACAAATTCTAGACTACAAGATCGGAATCATTAAAGTGGTACACCATATCGTGTAGTTGAACAACACATGATGGAGTCTGAATGCAGCGGACATCTAGAAAATAATCACACTGAAATGGAAACAGAGACGAGCTCGGACCCTGAGAACGGTCAAACCGGTGATACTAAACAGGACATCCCCAGCACTAATGAAAACGCAGATGCTCCTTTTAAGAAACCGGATATTTGTGTTGCTCCATCTCTCACTGTGAAGAAATCAGGAGGATTGCACTCAACCAAGAAACTCACGGAGGAAATAAGCAGCAGCATATCAGAGAATAAAGACACGGATCGTGTTACTAAACACCGGCAACTATCTGCAAAACCCACAGACACTCTAACAGACCCGTGCGATCATCCAGAGGCACAGAAGGTCCAGCCCAAACCAAAAGACATCCGGCCTAAGATCCCTGCCAAACTAACGTTACCCCCGGCGGGTCATTTTCCTCCGCTCCCGTACACCGAGCCCCCGTGGGGATCTGTTCCTAACATCAGCTACTCGTTTGAGCTGCTGAAAAACGGGGCGATCCTAGATACGGTCCCGCTGACCCAGAGAAGTTACTTTGTGGTGGGTCGGTTGCCGGTGTGTGATGTGTCTCTGGAGCATCCGTCCATCTCCCGCTATCACGCCGTGGTGCAGTACCGGGGCAGAGCTGGGCAGGACGGGGTCGTAGGAGAGGAGAAGGGCTTCTATGCCTATGATCTGGGCAGCACTCATGGGACTTTTGTGAATAAGAACAAAATACCACCTAAAACTTACATAAGGCTACGAGTGGGACATGTTCTGAAGTTTGGAGGAAGCACGAGACTCTTTATTTTGCAGGTATGTATTTATTAAGAGTGGCACATACAGTGCCTTGCGAAAGTATTCACACCCCATTCATTTTTTCACATTTTATTATGTTGCTGCCTTATGTTAAACTGCTTGAAATGACTTTTTTCCCCACATCAATCTACGCTCCATACACCGTACTGACAAAGCAAAAACAGAATTGTCACAACTTCGTAAATTTATAAAAAAATAAAAAAAACTGAAATAAGTACATTGCGTAAGTATTCATACCCTTAACTAAATATTGCGCTGAAGCACCTTTACAGCCTCAAGTCTTTTTTGTTTGATGCGACAAGCTTTGATCATCATAATTTCTTCTCCTGGCCTCTTCACCTCTCAAGCTCTGTCGGGTTGGATGGGAGAAAATGCACATTTTCAAGTTTCTCCAGAAATATTTGATTGGGTTCAAGCTCAGGCTGTGGCTGGGACACTCAAGGACATTCACAGAGTTGTCTATAAGCCACTCTCGCTGTGTGCTTAGGGTCCTGTTGGAAGGTGAACCTTCTGCCCAGTCTGAGGTTCTGAATGCTCTGGACTGGGTTTTCATTAAGGCTATCTCTATATTTTTGGTGCATTGAGCTTATCTTCTACTCTGACGAGTCCCTCGGTCCCTGCTGCTGAAAAACAGCCCCAGAGCATGAGGCTGCTACCAGCACACTTTACATTTGGGGTGGTACTCTTCAGGTGATGAGCAGGTCCTGGTTTCCTTCAAACATGATGCTTGGAATTGAGATTCATCAGACCAGAGACTCTTGTTTCTCAGAGTCTGAGAGTTCTTTAGGTGCTTTGTTGCAAATTCCAAGTGTGTTTTCATGCGTCTTCACTGAGGAGAAGATTGAGTTTGGCCACACCGACATAAACACCAGATCGGTGGAGTGTTGCAGTGATGTTTGTCCTTCTGTAGGTTTCTCCCATCTGCATATATGATCATGGAGCTCAACTAGAGTGACCA
Source organism: Sinocyclocheilus grahami (assembly GCF_001515645.1). Taxonomy (NCBI): domain Eukaryota; kingdom Metazoa; phylum Chordata; class Actinopteri; order Cypriniformes; family Cyprinidae; genus Sinocyclocheilus; species Sinocyclocheilus grahami. Next base: position 564,803 of record NW_015506226.1, on the reverse strand, counting down.
TCAGGTTCTTGGTCACCACTGTAACCAAGACCCTTCTCCGTCAATTGCTCAGTTTGGCCAGGAGGTCAGCTCTAGGAAGAGTCCTGGTTGTTTCAAACTTCTTCCATTAAGGGTAACAGAGACTACATGCTTCTGTCAACCTTCAATGCAGCAGAATTTTTTTCTGAACTCTTCCACAGATGTGTGGCTTGATGCAAACCTGTTTCTGAGATCTACAGGCAGTTCTTTTGACCTCAGTGCTTGGTTTTTGCTCTGATATGCAGTATCAGCTGTTAGACCTTTTATTAAGACGTGTGTGCCTTTCCAAATCATACCCATCCAAATGAATTTGCCACAGGTTAACTTCACTCGAAGTGTAGTAACATCTACAAGCAATACGAATGCTCCTGAGCTAAATTTCAACTGTCCCAGATAACTTATGCAATGGAATCATTTACGTTTTTTATTTTTAATATATTTGCAAAGATGTTAAAAACCTGTGTTTTTGCTTTACCATTATGGTGTATTGAGTGTAGTTTGATGTGGGGAAAAAGTAACTTAAAGCAGTTTAGCATAAGGCAGCAACTTAACAAAATGTGAAAAAAATGAAGGGGTATGAATATTTTCGCAAGGCATTGCATATATCTGATAGAAGTGACCGAAATAGGTTCTGAAAAATCCCCCCCCCCCAAAAAAAAAGTACAAATAGAATGTTCAATATTACAGTATTAATTCAATATCACATTTATTGTCATTGATACATGTCACAGCCAAGATACCATAGTTGATACAGTTAGTACAATATAACTTGTAACTTGGCAATAGCCACCACTGACATCAGAAAACTAAACAAAATGACAAATATTTTAATAGCTTTTTACACTGGTTAAAAGAAATCTAAATGTTTTCAATATTATATTATAGATATTATGTTATCCATATTATAGATGTGTTTTTAATTTATTTGTTTAAAAGTGTTGTTAGTCTAGTTTTGTATATACCATGATACTGAATGATTACCATATTCATGCACCATGATTGCCATTGTACTTGTCCGTAAAACTTGTCCTTTTTGTGGCTTTACAATAGTAACAATAGCTGTAGTACACTGTAAAAAATGACCGTGAATTTAACGGTAAAAGGCTGTAAAAACCTGTTAAATGGTTAACGGTAAATTCCCCTACTATATACGGTGAAAAACTGTATTGGACATTACATGTATTGGACATAAATTTTACGGTAGTATACTGTTTTTGGAAGTGAAAAAGACCGTATAATTTACAGTGAATAACCGTAAATTGACATTCCCAGAATTCCCTGCGTTACATTTCAAATTTGATGTTTATTTGTTGAAATAACTTTCTTCTTAGTTTTTTCTTATCAGTTTTGTATATTAGGGTTGCGTGTTACACCTAATGTTGTTAAATGAGTGTTTATTGCATTATTTCAGTTTCATGTGTGTTACCATGATGGTGTTTAGTGTTTGTGTGAATGACACTGTGCACCTTCTATATATGTTATTATTTAAAAGCTGCTTGTGATGGGCTTTGGTTCATCATGTGACTTTCTCATCACCACCTGCATTTGGTGGTTATCAGTGTATTACAAAGGTACAAAACAGATTTCAGTACTTCAATAGGTTGGTATATTAACATTATATCAG
>NW_015506226.1:551220-562990 GCF_001515645.1 Sinocyclocheilus grahami | reverse complement strand
TTCATCAGACCAGAGACTCTTGTTTCTCAGAGTCTGAGAGTTCTTTAGGTGCTTTGTTGCAAATTCCAAGTGTGTTTTCATGCGTCTTCACTGAGGAGAAGATTGAGTTTGGCCACACCGACATAAACACCAGATCGGTGGAGTGTTGCAGTGATGTTTGTCCTTCTGTAGGTTTCTCCCATCTGCATATATGATCATGGAGCTCAACTAGAGTGACCATCAGGTTCTTGGTCACCACTGTAACCAAGACCCTTCTCCGTCAATTGCTCAGTTTGGCCAGGAGGTCAGCTCTAGGAAGAGTCCTGGTTGTTTCAAACTTCTTCCATTAAGGGTAACAGAGACTACATGCTTCTGTCAACCTTCAATGCAGCAGAATTTTTTTCTGAACTCTTCCACAGATGTGTGGCTTGATGCAAACCTGTTTCTGAGATCTACAGGCAGTTCTTTTGACCTCAGTGCTTGGTTTTTGCTCTGATATGCAGTATCAGCTGTTAGACCTTTTATTAAGACGTGTGTGCCTTTCCAAATCATACCCATCCAAATGAATTTGCCACAGGTTAACTTCACTCGAAGTGTAGTAACATCTACAAGCAATACGAATGCTCCTGAGCTAAATTTCAACTGTCCCAGATAACTTATGCAATGGAATCATTTACGTTTTTTATTTTTAATATATTTGCAAAGATGTTAAAAACCTGTGTTTTTGCTTTACCATTATGGTGTATTGAGTGTAGTTTGATGTGGGGAAAAAGTAACTTAAAGCAGTTTAGCATAAGGCAGCAACTTAACAAAATGTGAAAAAAATGAAGGGGTATGAATATTTTCGCAAGGCATTGCATATATCTGATAGAAGTGACCGAAATAGGTTCTGAAAAATCCCCCCCCCCCAAAAAAAAAGTACAAATAGAATGTTCAATATTACAGTATTAATTCAATATCACATTTATTGTCATTGATACATGTCACAGCCAAGATACCATAGTTGATACAGTTAGTACAATATAACTTGTAACTTGGCAATAGCCACCACTGACATCAGAAAACTAAACAAAATGACAAATATTTTAATAGCTTTTTACACTGGTTAAAAGAAATCTAAATGTTTTCAATATTATATTATAGATATTATGTTATCCATATTATAGATGTGTTTTTAATTTATTTGTTTAAAAGTGTTGTTAGTCTAGTTTTGTATATACCATGATACTGAATGATTACCATATTCATGCACCATGATTGCCATTGTACTTGTCCGTAAAACTTGTCCTTTTTGTGGCTTTACAATAGTAACAATAGCTGTAGTACACTGTAAAAAATGACCGTGAATTTAACGGTAAAAGGCTGTAAAAACCTGTTAAATGGTTAACGGTAAATTCCCCTACTATATACGGTGAAAAACTGTATTGGACATTACATGTATTGGACATAAATTTTACGGTAGTATACTGTTTTTGGAAGTGAAAAAGACCGTATAATTTACAGTGAATAACCGTAAATTGACATTCCCAGAATTCCCTGCGTTACATTTCAAATTTGATGTTTATTTGTTGAAATAACTTTCTTCTTAGTTTTTTCTTATCAGTTTTGTATATTAGGGTTGCGTGTTACACCTAATGTTGTTAAATGAGTGTTTATTGCATTATTTCAGTTTCATGTGTGTTACCATGATGGTGTTTAGTGTTTGTGTGAATGACACTGTGCACCTTCTATATATGTTATTATTTAAAAGCTGCTTGTGATGGGCTTTGGTTCATCATGTGACTTTCTCATCACCACCTGCATTTGGTGGTTATCAGTGTATTACAAAGGTACAAAACAGATTTCAGTACTTCAATAGGTTGGTATATTAACATTATATCAGATAATGAAATGACGGTATTTAACTGTAAATTTAAGTTAAAACCGTAAATCCTAAAACATTGCTACCGTATTTTTTACGGTAAAATTCCGGCAACCACAGCTGCCGTTTTCTTTACTGTAAATTGTATGGATTTTTTTTTACAGTGTAACTATTGTATTTCACCAGAAACCGTGGTTACCAATTCAAAGCTACCAAAATTATTTTCACTCAGAAGTTGCTAGTAAATTTCACAATTAACTACAAGGAAAAACAACTTAGAAAAATCAGTTTTACAGTGTAGTCCAGCAGTTGATGAAATTAAGAGTGTATGTTATCTAATAATTGGCTGACCCTTACAAAATATAATTATATATATAGACAAATTTTAATGATTTATATTAGACCTCGTAAATAGATTTATATCAGTAACACTTTATTTTAAGGACCAACTCTCACTATTAACTAGTTGCTTTACTTGCTTATTAACATGCCTATTTCTAGCATATTAGCAATGTATTAGTACTTATAAACTTATACACAGGTTAATGTCTTATTCTGCATGACCATATTTTAGACCCCTTAATCCTACCCCATACCTAAACTTAACAACTACCTTACTAACTATTAATAAGCAGCAAATTAGGAGTTTAATTAAGCAAAAGTCATAGTTAATAGTGAGAATTGGTCCCCAAACTAAAGTGTGACCGATTTATCTCATGCTCCTCATTATTATTGCTTGAGCTAGCTTTGATTATACTAGATTCCCTCTTTTCTCAGGGTCCAGAGTTTGACGAAGAAGAGGAATCTGACCTGACGGTGACAGAGCTCAGAGAGCGTGCTAGAAAACAGAGAGAAGAGCTGGAGAAGAGGATGATGGGTGACGGCTCAGATGAGGAAGAAGAGAAAGAGGACAGCGAAGCCAGTGCTTCAAGGAGAAGCTCCTCAGAAGAGACTGGCTGCTCTTGGGGAATGGGTAACAAAGACAACAGATGATCCTCAATCCATTGTGACTACCTAATTTTAGTGAACTTAACACTTTGTCCTTTTTTCAGCTGAAGAGGCAATGCCAGAAGAGGATGAGAATGAGGAGAATCCGTTTGCCACAGAATTTCAGGAGGATCAGGAAGCAGCATACTTAAAAGACCCTAAAAAGGCATTACAGGGCTTTTATGACAGAGAAGGTAAAATAGCTTGGGTAACACTTTACTTGAAGGGGTGTGCATAAGACTGACATGACACCTTCATAATCATGACATGACACACGTCATGAATATGAAGGAGGTTTTATGCATGTTTATGACAACTGTCATTAAGTGTCATTCGCTCAGTTATGTCATTTTTAATGCAAATATGACATTATTTGACCTAACCCTACCCCTACCCTTACCCCAACCATAGCCCATAACAAAGACATCTCAAACAATGTCATCTTTGCATTAAAAATGACATAACTGAGCGAGTGACACTTAATGACAGTTGTCATAAACATGCATAAAAACCTTCATATTCATGACATGTGTCATGTCATGATTATGAAGGTGTCATGTCACTCTTATGCACACCTCTTCAAGTAAAGTGTAACCATAGCTTGATTCAAATGAGGATACAGCCACATACAACCATGAAATCATATGATTTTAATTGTTTATTTTCATTTCAGGAGAAGAACTAGAGTTTGAGTATGAAGAAAAAGGCCATGGTTCCTGGCTCTGCAGAATTAAGTAAGCACTTAATCTCTGTTTGCAGCCAAAACACATTTGCACCTTTTTTTTTTTTTTGGCTTTATAGCAATTTAACACCAGCTACCAAAATTGGAATGATTGGTGGCTTAAATTATCTACGGAAATACACAGACTGGTTGATCTTAAATGGCTATGCATTTGTGAATATTACTTATGAAAAAGGATACAGGTGATTTTGGTGACATTTATGTAGAAGTTGAGATTTGAAAATATTTCTGTGTCTTTTAGGTTGCCGGTGGATGATGCTATGGGCAGGCAGCTGGTGGCTGAAGTGACCCACACAGGAAAAAAGAAAGAAGCGGCCGTCCAGTGCTGCTTAGAGGCCTGCCGCGTCCTGGAGGCCCGTGGTCTTCTGAGACAGGAGGCAGGTAGGTAGACGTCAAACAGTCATACCAAAGGACTTATGACTGGGCTCATACTCATGGATAAACCTTTTTAAAAATGGCCATGTTAACTGTTTGTTTGTTTACCAAATAAAATATTCAAAAAAAAAAAAAATTGTCGTTTATGTATTTTGATTGACATTTGTGTAAAACTGGATTTTAGAATTTTGTAGGAGTGACCAGTTATGGGTTTTTCAGGGTCGTCGACTCAACTCCATTTACTCACAGGGTCAGCAATAAGCAGCAACAAGATTGCAGTTGTTATATTACACACTAAATGGAGGCTTTTTTTTTTTTTTGACACAAAACATTTTAAACAATAAAACAACGTATGGCTGCTGCCCAAATGAGTCGAATTTTGAGATGACATTACTTTGAAATGCTGAGTATCACATTGTTTTCTAGTTGTTGCCAGTGTATTTAATTTTAAAGAGGGAAAATTCACAAGAAACAGACTTCTAATATTATTTCAGAGCTAAATGTATGAGAGAGAACATGTTCTTTGAATTAATATAATGGCCGGGTGAGAGCACTAAGCACCCATTGTCATCTCTTAGTGCAAAAATGTTCTTGGACAGGAAAGTTCAAAATATAAAAAATAATAACCAAATACATATAATGATGTACTTACTATTCTGTTTATTCTTTTTGGCAGTTTTTTTTATTTTTATGGATAGTTCACCCAAAAATGAAGATTCTGTCATCATTTTCTCACCCTCGTGTCGTTCCAAACCAGTAAGACTCTCGTTCATCTTTGGAACACAAATGAAGATATTATTAACAAAACGAAATCTAAGCGATTTCTGTCCCTCCTTTGACAGTCTATGCAACTGCCACTTTGACATTTCTAAAAGTTCTTAAAGAGATCGTAAAACTAATCCATATGAAACTGTTTAGACCAACATTTCTGAAGAGACTCGATGACTTTATATGATGAATATATTTAATTTAGGCCTTTATTCACGTATTTACATTGATCGGTATTTTCACCGTATTAAGTGACTAGGTTTTAGAATTTAGTTTTGCAGTATGAGATTTGAGATTTTTAATAATCATATTTAAAATTTTGCCCTGTTTTTAAGTTGTTGGTCTCTAATGATATTTTTTTGCTGACAGGTCAATAAAACTTCTAGTTTTCGTTCTTCTTCTTCTTTTGTCAGGCATTTATAGTCCACTTACAAGCATTCTATTTTTGTCTCTTTGCAGTGTCCCGCAAACGCAAGAAGAAAAACTGGGAAGATGAAGATTTTTATGACAGTGATGATGACACGTTCCTTGACCGGACAGGTGCTGTGGAGAAGAAGCGCACTGAACGCATGAAGAAGGCTGGAAAGATTCAGGAGCGTCCTGATACATATGAATCACTGGTATGGAACCTGCATCATATTTCCTTTGTGATTATCCATGCCCCTGTGTGTGCTGTACCTGGTATTGATGTAATATGTATTCTTTCTTAGCTAGCCAAACTGGCTGAGGTGGAAAAGGAGCTGGCTGACGCTGAGAAAAGGCTCAGTTCTTCTGGGAGAGGTAAGGTGGTGAAAGCCTCCATCCTTTTTCATGTTTTCCTCCATATTTCATCATGTGTAAGGTTACACCTCCTGTTTGTTGTCCTCCTTCAGGAGTCTCCAGTTCTTCCACCGAGGACCCTCTGGATGCTTTCATGAGCGCGGTACGGAGCGAGGCCGCTCTGGATGGGGTGGAGAGAAAGAAGCTACATTTACAAGTAGCCGAGTTGAAGAAGGAAGGTCAGAGACTGCGCAAGCTAGCAGACCTGGCCAAACCCACCCAGCTGCCCTCATTACAGGCCAGCAGGTGAGCTCATGCTGCGTTCAAGTCCTCCTGGGACGTTCGTACTTACGAGTTGACAAGTCGGATTACGACATCAGGTGCGTTCAAGTCCGTTTAGTCGGCACAAGATGGTGGTGTACCTTCTTTTAATAAATTACAAGAAAATACAACAGGGTCTATTAACTCTGCTTATAGAAAGTGAAGAGCAAAGGATTCGCATCAGGTGTGTTTTGCGTTTTTAATGTTTTTTTTTAGACCAGGATCCCAGTATAACTGATTTTCAGCATCAACAAACGCTAAAATACAGAGATTAAAAAAGCTGTTAGCTAAATGCAACATGGCAAATCAAAAGATTTTTCACCTATAGGTGCAAAAATGATAGCATTTTTTTTACTTGGATTTCATTAACTAGCTGCGTAACAAGAACATGACCAATTTAAGTTTATAGGACAACTAAACTATCAATTTAAACAAAAATTTACCGTCAACTACAGACGTTGCATCCATCGATTCCGCCATGTTTCTCATTGACACGCCCCCAACTCGGAAACTCGGGGCTTAAAGAAAATTTTGAGTTTCCCACTCGTAATAACGACTTTGTGGTGGCGTAAATCGTAAATACGCTCTATCCAACATGACTTGAACGCACCATCAGTGTTCCTTTCAGATCCGCTATCAAAAGTAGGGCTGTACCATAGACTAAAAAAAAAAAATGGATTTCATAGGGCCTAATTTTGTATATAATGTTTTTGTCTGTTTGCTTTAAATACAAATCTAGTAGTCAGGACACTGAGAAACCTAAGAAGTTATCTCTGCCTTTGTTTGGAGCCATGAAAGGAGGGAGTAAATTCAAACTGAAGACTGGAACTATAGGAGTGAGTCTTTTTACATTTATATAGGAATAATATATAGGCCATTCTTAGGCTCTGTAAGAGTTGCATATGACTCTCTCTCTCTCTCTCGCCTAAATGAGTAGACGTTACCCCCAAAGCGAACCAATCTGCCTCCTGAGCTCTTCAACATGAAAGAAATGCCCCCTGGTGGTGAGGAAGAGAAAGAAGAAGAAGAGGAGGAGGAGGAGGAAAAAAACAAGGAAACAGAGGATGCGGTCACAGATGGGGATATGGAGGTTGTTCAGTCTGTAGAGACGAGCAGCTCCGAGCACTCCAGTGCAGACAGAGCTGAAACTCAGACACACCGCCCTGATGGTTAGACATTGACAAAAATAACTACCCACCACAGCTCTAACAGTGCTCTGGGATGAAAAGCTTTGTTAGGAATTTAAAACAATATTCTTAGAGTAGTGTAATTCTAGTTCTGGCCACAAGAAGGCAGAGTTGTGCTTCACAGAGTCTAATTTTACTTAAAGGGGTGGTACACTGGTTTTTTTCTAGGCTTGATTGTGTTTATGGGGTGCAGACTAACATGTGTTAATGCTTAGTTTATAAAAAAATTTAAAAAAAAACATTATTTTTCACATAATTTACCTTTATTCCACACCGCTCTGTCCCTTCTCTGAGAAACGGACTGATCTTTTCCTGTTTTTAAGAAGCCCCTCCCTCGGAAATAGGCGATGGGCTCTGATTGGTTAGCTAGCCCAGTGTGTTGTGATTGGCTAAACCGCCTCTAGTGCGTGTCGAAACACTAACTTTAGAACATTGATTTTGAAACTTGTAAATCCATTAGAATCGTTAGAAGACAGAATCGCGATTCATATATGAACAGATGATATTTATACATATCTACTCTTATTTCTAGCCTCCTGTGACCATGTCTAAGCAGTACCCAGAAGATGACCCCGACTACTGTGTTTGGGTTCCTCCATCGGGTAAATAGCTGCCTCTCTTCACCCCTGATGATTGTGATATAATTAAGTCCTGCCTGTACTGTTACACAAAACCCTAAACAACTACTTATTTCTTTGTGCAGTTAGAAATATGCAGAAATCAAGCATTCTTGGCACTGCACCCTTTAATCTCAATTTACAGGCTTTCGCTGAATGAGTGTTAGCTTTTGATCTTAGGACACTTCAAACACAGTTCAGTCACAGTTTCTGGGGATTAGAGAAGTTGCATTATGGGAAAACACATGAATTCCAGGCCAAGGAATTTATTTTAAAGTCAGGAGGTTATTACTAGATAAGGTTCTCTGTTTCTTAGATAAAAGAGAGAGATCCAGTCTCTGCCAGAATCCATTTTTGTTGATATGGTGCTATAAGTTGTAATCATGTTACGCTAAGTTACCTAAAGCAAAAACAAATGGCCCTCATTACTACACTGTATTAGCCATATGGCTATCTATGACTTTATCAGAATATAAAGACTTAATGTTGGCCTGAAGTATATTTTATTTGCAGACATACATAATGTGTTCTTTAATGTGCCCTAAAGAATTTTTGCTCAACTGTTCAAACTGTTCTGTTATGGGGGAAGTCGTGGCCTAATGGTTTGAGAGTTGGACTCGTAACCCAAAGGTTGCTCTCTTCCACCTTCAACACCACGACTGAGGTGCCCTTGAGCAAGGCACCGAACCCCCAACTGCTCCCCGAGCACCGCAGCAAAAATGGCTGCCCACTGCTCCGGGTGTGTGTTCACAGTGTGTGTGTGTGTGTGTGTTCACTGCTGTGTGTGTGCACTTTGGATGGGTTAAATGCAGAGCACTAATTCCGAGTATGGGTCACCATACTTGGCCACATGTCACGTCACTTTTTTAAAAGGTTTGGGGTCAGTAAGATGTATTTAGTTATTTATGAAAGAAATGAATACTTTAATTCAGCAAGGATGTGTTATATTTATCAAAAGGGACAGTGAAGACTATTTATCTAAGTATCCTAAAATGTATCACAGATTCCACACAAATATTAAGCAACACGGTTTTGTTAAGAGGAAATATTTCTTGAGCACCAAATCAGCATTTCTAATGGATCATGTGACACTGAAGACTGGCGTAATTCAGCTTTGCCATCACAGGAATACGTTTCTTTTTAACATATATTAAAATACAAGACCTATTTTTTTTGTGTGTGAAATTGTAATATTTCACAATCACACTGTTTTGCCGTATACTTGATTAAATAAATGCAGCCTTGGTGACCCCAAACTTTTGAATGGTAGCATATTTTAGAGATTATTAAATTATTGCCTATTTGTATATAAATATCTATGCATAAAAATTGAAATTTCCCCCCGATGCATAAAAATAAAGGATTATGATCTATGTTGGTTTGCATTACATTTTCTCTTTGACTTGAAAATCCATCTCATTATGGAAGTCAAATAAATGCTTTGTAATTGCCATTTCATGTTGTCATAAACCAGAAATGTTTAACAGGTGAAACAAATAGATCAGTTTATCCTTTGTGTCTGTTTTGAACAGGTCAGACCGGTGATGGTCGAACACATCTGAACGATAAGTACGGATACTGAATACAGAAAGGAAAGACCATCCTCACTGGATCAGAAATGGAATCAGCCCAAACGTTCATCTTAGCCCTTGGGAGTGAACAGATATATCTTTTTTTCTCATCTTTATGCCAAAACAATGAAGTTTTTGACAGATGTTAGGTTAGGATAAGATGTTTCTAGCAATTGTTCATGAAAACTGTTTGGTCCTGTGACTGATTTTCACTTCCCTTTGCCCTGTTTTCACACACTTGGTCTGAGACCAAGGATAGTTTTGGAGTGGAGGTAGCTTAAGGCTGAGGAAAAGATTATTCTATTTTCAGGGTTGTTTTCCTGGGCAAACAATATCATTTCTTAAACAACGTTTTGGAGTTTCTGTTTTGCTGCTTATTCAATTCGAAATGTATTCCATTTGACATTGTATTTTCTTCAAATGCATCAGTCATGTCAATCCACTTATGTTTAAGAACTTCTGTTGTTGACAAATCTCTACCCACAGCTTGCTGTTCTTGGATCATTTTAACAAGCTTAAGCGAGCTCATTGACCACTCGGATGTGCTGTTCTGGGTTCATTCTCGGAACAACGGCGGACTCCCTCCTCAGTTTGGCTGAGTGGCCACGCTCCGTATGGCGAGAGCTCCTGTTGGACACGGTTCTGTTGACTGCTAACGATGCCTCCTCGGAGAGAGGCGGCTTTACCAGCCATCTGGACACTTGCTTGGCATTCTAGGATTGGGAGCAAGCTGTTAATGAATGTGTGTGTGTTTGCAAGAAAGGGAGTGATAGTGAGCTCCGTGTACATTATTAATGTGTGTCTTCACTTCTCTTGATATTAATGAAGAGTGACTCAGTGTTGGTGATGTGCGAGCTTGTGTGTGTTGGCGTCTCCGAGGATTCGCTACTACGCACTGGTCTCTCTGTTTATGCAACCCTTTTAGTGCTTTTGAATTCTCCATTGTTTGGAGAGCATGATACAAAATGTGTGTTTTGTTATTTTGTAAAATAAAAATGTACGCTGTGTCTCACCAACAGTCTTGTGTTGAGGTTTTGGGGTCTTCTAGCCCAATAAAGCCTACTTTATCATATTTGATAAGCACATTTCTATGGCCTCTAAATTATCAACATGATCAGATGCTTCCTGAAGCAAATTCTATATGCCTTTTGTCATCTTGTCGATTGCCTTTGACTATAATTCTAAAAATGGTCCTCTTCAGGTCGTGGTTGTTTTTTTGTTTTGTTTTTATCTATTAAGTAAATTATAATATTAATTACAATATTAATAAACACTTGCTTAAATTAGCTGTTATCGCATTTTGTCATTATCTATTATCTTTTTAAGGAGTGTTGAATGTACAAGAAAGGTTAAGGTAACCATAAAATAAATCAATATGTTTGTGTAAAAACAAATAAACGTGTTTACACTAATACATTTTCAATGGAATTCTATGGGTCAAGGCTTTCGGGAGGGTGTCGAGCAGAAATACAGTGTTTGTTTAGGCATTTCTGATGCTTGGTCTGTACAAAAATGTACTATACATATATATATATATAGCCATCTTCAAGAATCGGCTAAACACATCTCTTTCATCTTTATTTGACCCTCTAACTCTAGCACTCTTCTAATTCTATTCTTTTTTTAAATGCCCCTTTTAGACTTGCACTCTATTCATTTACTAACTGCTGTTTTCTTTAAAGGGGTCATATGATGTTGCTAAAAAGTACATTATTTTGTGTATTTGGTGTAATGAAATGTGTTTATGCTGTTTAAGGTTAAAAAAAACATTATTTTCCACATACTGTACATTATTGTTTCTCCTCTTTCTGAAACGCGTCGATTTTTACAAAGCTCGGTCTGAAAAAGCAAGGTGTGCTGTGATTGGCCAGCTATCCAGTGCGTTGTGATTGGCCGAATACCTCAAGCATGTGACGGAAATGTTACGCCCCTCACCATACTGTTATGATGCCCTGTCAGGCCGGAGTGATGATTCAAAAACATGAAAACCCATTAGAAACAAGGCATTCGTTGCACCCAGTGGGGATATAATTATGGATTATAATGTCTTATACTTATAAATACTTATACTGTCTTTTTACGCGTTGCGTTGCATCGCGCCGCGTAAATATAAATCCATGTCTGCATTTGTGATCGGAGAAATGACAAACAACAAGCCCTACTCTACACTGCCCAAAAAAACTCGCTTTAAATATATAAAATATAAAAACTCAAACGCACTTACAATCTGTGAGTCAGAACAGCCGGCATTGTAGTCTACTCTACCAGGATCAGGAAACAGTCCTCCATAAAATGTGCTGCACACATCTGAATATTTGGGTTGAAGTGTTCTGGAACAGTGTTGTAAATACAACTTAACCGCTGATTTCTAGTCGTGTCCATTTTTGGAAGGCCAAACAAAGTAGTTTAGCTTTCACAACGAAACACAGCGTAACACACGGCTTCCTAGAGTGAGCGGCGGCGGCCTAGAGTGAGCAGAGGCCGGGGGCTAGAGTGAGCGGCAGCCGGCGGATTCGACAAAGGAGCGTCCGGAGGGCTTGCGGCAACCACATGTGACAACCCCGGGCTGGACTCCGCTTCATCCACGGTGAAAGCCGATCCGG
>NW_015506226.1:526796-551204 GCF_001515645.1 Sinocyclocheilus grahami | reverse complement strand
GACCCCGGGCTGGACTCCGCTTCGTCCACGGTGAAAGCCGATCCGGCGATCCACAGCACTAAGTTGTTGTATTTCCTCAGCGACCAGCACAGATCAGCTCCAGGCATGACGAAGCAGATATCATCCTCTTTTGGAAGACCAAACAAAGTAGTTTCGCTTTCACAACAAATCACACAGTGCCTTCACGACATGGCGGCGGCAACAACAATACTACCGTGAGAATAAAAGTTACGCCTTCTTTCTTTGCGTGCACATTTGGGCGGCGTTATGCAAATCTTCTCACATAGTGAGGTAGATATGTGGGGGCGTGTTAGAATGAGCCGTTTTAGGTAGGCGTGGCTGACTCTCCAATTTTATAAAGAATATCTCTTTGAATTTGAGACTTTAGTCTTTGCAACTTTACAGATCTTCTTTATGCACCAAGAGCTTGTAACACTCCAAAGAGAAAGGAAAAATTTAAATCACATCATATGAAAAAAAATAATAACTTCTCTAATCTTTTTGCATTCTATTTGTTTTCTTTTATTTATTATACAGTTAACAAAAGCAAAAAAGGGCCTCTAACACTAGCTTGTTCTATTCTATCTATTTTCTTTTTATTTATTATATAATTTAAAAATAACTCGCTATGTGTACTGCGTTAAGCTAACTGAGACTTAGCACTTGCATATCATTGCTCCCTTGTTGATTTTGATTGCTTCCATTGTCCTCATTTGTAAGTCGCTTTGGATGAAAGTGTCTGCTAAATGACTAAATGTAAATGTATATATACCTGAGCACTGCCTCACTCCATAGACCTTAAAGTCAAGGTAGTGTCATAATCTTTTGACAGGAAGTTGTGAGAGACAGAGTTTCAGTGTGGTCAATGTAACATGCCAATTGTTCAGCTGACAAAACATTTGTTTAAATGTAATGTTAAAAACTATGAATCATCATATTGAATGAGGTTCACAAATGCTATTTGCAACACAACTGCTTTAGATCACTTTAGATGGGTTTTTACAAATGTGCCATTTGCAATTAACTATACCCATTGCAAATTCTAAACTGAGTGTGTACACACTGCTTATCAAATTTAAAGGCTGCACACACCCATCTTGATGTCTTCATTCCTGGCTTACTTTCTTCAGCCCCTCATCATAGCTGGGCACTGACGTCACTCTCCGGTTCCCTGTACACAAATACACAGCTTATTGCTCTGTTTGGGATCTGGCACATTTATAGGCCTGTGGAATCAGCCCACGCTGCAATGAGAACGCTCCTTTAGGGTGGATATGGAACCTGCAATGTTGGCAGACACATGCACATACACAGGAAAAGAAGAACAGAACCTTCACACAAACACTTTATTACATGAAGAAACAACTCTCATGAAAGTGGAAAGTGGCTTTTGAGAGGCATGTTTATGTAATCAGGGTAAAATGAGACCCGAACATTTAGATGCCACTTGTTTGCGCAAGTATTATAAATTTAAAATAAACAATTTATTATAACAACAGTAATATATTAATATATAAGAGTTAAAACTACTTCTAACAGTTCAAATCATAATGTGACAAAATAATGTTATTTTGGTCAGTCATTAACCTCTGAATAATAAAATAATTTTAAAATGAAATGTAAATCATTTTAAAAAGATGTATATTTTGTTTACTTGTAAATTGTGACCAATTAACCAACATCACAGAACCGTGAAATAAAAAAATTGCTATATAAAGTCAATATTAGGGAAATAGTTTAGCTCACAAAATAGTTTAGGGAATATATACAGTGGGGAAAAAATGTATTTAGTCAGCCACCAATTGTGCAAGTTCTCCCACTTAAAAAGAAGAGAGGGGCCTGTAATTTTCATCATAGGTATACCTCAACTATGAGAGACAAAATGAGAAAAAAAAATCCAGAAAATCACATTGTAGGATTGTTAAAGAATTAATTGGTAAATTCCTCGGTAAAATAAGTATTTGGTCACCTACAAACAAGCAAGATTTCTGGCTCTCACAGACCTGTAACTTCTTCTTTAAGAGGCTCCCCTGTCCTCCCCTCGTTACCTGTATTAATGGCATCTGTTTGAACTCGTTATCAGTATAAAAGACACCCGTCCACAACCTCAAACAGTCACACTCCAAACTCCACCATGGCCAAGACCAAAAAGCTGTCAAAGGACACCAGAAACAAAACTGTAGACCTGCACCAGGCTGGGAAGACTGAATCTGCAATAGGTAAGCAGCTTAGTGTGAAGAAATCAACTGTGGGAGCAATTATTAGAAAATGGAAGACATACAAGACCACTGATAATCTCCCTCGATCTGGGACTCCACGCAAGATCTCACCCCGTGGGGTCAAAATGATCACAAGAACTGTGAGCAAAAATCCCAGAACCACACGGGGGGACCTAGTGAATGACCTGCAGAGAGCTGGGACCAAAGTAACAAAGGTTACCATCAGTAACACACTGCGCCGCCAGGGACTTAAATCCTGCAGTGCCAGACGTGTCCCTCTGCTTAAGCCAGTACATGTCCAGGTCCGTCTGAAGTTTTCTAGAGAGCATTTGGATGATCCAGAAGAGGATTGGGAGGATGTCATATGGTCAGATGAAACCAAAATAGAACTTTTTGGTAAAACCTCAACTTGTCGTGTTTGGAGGAGAAGGAATGCTGAGTTGCATCCAAAGAACACCATACCTACTGTGAAGCATGGGGGTGGAAACATCATGCTTTGGGGCTGATTTTCTGTAAAGGGACCAGGACAACTGATCTGTGTAAGCGAAAGAATGAATGGGGCCATGTATCGTGAGATTTTGAGTGAAAACCTCCTTCCATCAGCAAGGGCATTGAAGATGAAACGTGGCTGGGTCTTTCAGCATGACAATGATCCCAAACACACCGCCCGGGCAACGAAGGAGTGGCTTCGTAAGAAGCATTTCAAGGTCCTGGAGTGGCCTAGCCAGTCTCCAGATCTCAACCCCATAGAAAATCTTTGGAGGGAGTTGAAAATCCGTGTTGCCCAGCGACAGCCCCAAAACATTACTGCTCTAGAGGAGATCTGCATGGAGGAATGGGCCAAAATACCAGCAACAGTGTGTGAAAACCTTGTGAAGACTTACAGAAAACGTTTGACCTCTGTCATTGCCAACAAAGGGTATATAACAAAGTATTGAGATGAAATTTTGTTATTGACCAAATACTTATTTTCCACCATAATTTGCAAATAAATTCTTTAAAAATCCTACAATGTGATTTTCTGGATTTTTTTTTCTCATTTTGTCTCTCATAGTTGAGGTATACCTATGATGAAAATTACAGGCCTCTCTCATCTTTTTAAGTGGGAGAACTTGCACAATTGGTGGCTGACTAAATACTTTTTTGCCCCACTGTATAGAGAGAGTTTAGCACACAAAATAGTTTAGGAAATGGTAGTAGTAAAGTATTTGAAGTGAAGTAACAAGACACAAACTGGGAAGAAACATTTATTCCCCTCATTTGAGGTATAGAGACAGAAAAGGACAAATATTCACATGTTGCAAGCATGTACTGTACTATATGCCCCTATAGATATATTTCAAAAATACTGTATTTGTTTCACATAGATACACGTAACACCTAGGTGAAACTTATGCAACTACAAGCAATTGTCCTTATTGTTCACCCTCTGGTTGGCCTAGCTTATTGACCCTTACACGGGTTACAACTGCAGTTTACATTCAGTAAAAAGTATTGAAGTATGCTGCTAAGTACATTACATCCACAATCAAAATCCTCAGAAGGACTGGTTCTGAAATATACTGCATGGATAGGATTCCTGCTGTCCTTATTTAAGATCACATGTTGAGTTCTGTACTTCATTTTTTACACATCAGAAGGATAACAGGCTATGTTTGGAATAGTATACTAGCATACTCATCTTACTATTTTTGCAGTATGTTATTCGTATAGTGTGAATAGTATGCACATTTTCTGGAGAATACTATATCCCACAGTACACTGTGTTCAACTTGACCTTTTATTTCCAGTGTGATTAATAAACCAGAAGATTTTTTTCCCCAGAAATGAATCAATGCAAACTAACACAAACTAACATTATATATATATATATATATATATATATATATATATGTATGCTACATAGTAAGGCGCATGTTTAATATATGATGTTGAACGATTCAAGTATAGTGTTTCTTCTTCTTCTCGTTCTTCACTTAAGATTTAATTACTTTGGAATACACATCAGATAATCAGCTCTGATAACTGATACATTGTTATGGTCAGACTTACATAACATCTGAAGTTGAACAATGACTTGGACTATCTGGCCTGTGTTGTCATTATATGTGATTGTTAGCTTTCACATTGTTTATAGATCGAAAACCTATTTTATCAAAAATTAATTAAGGCCCATTCTGGCATTAAACTGATTGTCTCTCATCACATTTTGCTGTCAAAACCAAATGCAATCTAAATGTGGTCTTACATTTTACTCTCAATCCGATGATCTCAACATAACCATGTGGCCCAATCATGAGACGTTATCTACGAACCACTGACTAATCTCTGCTCACTCCCGTTAAACACATCAGAGAAACCAAACCATTTAATTGTGGTTTAAAAGATGTTTAAAAGTGCAGTGGTCATGGCCTTGTCGTTATAATAAGTTCTAAGTGGGTTTCCTGAGAGATAAAGAGGATGAGACGGCTAAAGGCAAAGGGTTGCCGTCTCCTCATTCCTCTTCTACATTCTGGCCCTGATCACACTTCCTGTTTTGTCAACAGGCCTTATCATAGGGCTTTTGTTCACACTAATATCCTGCAAAATAAAAGGCAATGCAAACAAACATTGTCTTTATGTTGGGAATTTTTGGTCCACAGATTTGTGATGTTTTGTCTCTGCGAGTTTCCAGTCCTTTCCCTCAAGCACACGGAGGTTCCTCGGCAGGGAGCAGGGGGCTGCAGGGTGGAGCGTTGCTCAGAGGGCGGAAAGCGAAGATGGATGGATCGTAGGAATATCGGGGTGCGTGACGGCCACCACTCAGGTTCTGTGAGGGAACCACAAGAAACAAAAAAAAAGATATGAAGGTGACTGGAAGCTGAAGTGGGAAGAAACTGTATTTGATTTATTAGTGAGTGTTCATGAAGTCTACAAGACTGTAAGCGGTACCATTCGTCATTTTATGATTCAGAAATGGTACTATTGAGCACCCCTTTGTGATGGTCTAGGCCAGGGGTAGGCAAGTTCGGTCCTAGAGAGCCGCAGTCCTGCAGAGTTCAGCTCCAACCCTAATCAAACACACCTGAACAAGCTAATCAATGTCTTCAGGATTACTAAGCCTATACACTCTTAAAAATAAAAGTGCTTCAAAAGGTTCTTCAAGCGATGCCATAGAAGAACCATTTTTGGTTCCACAAAGAACCATTCAGTCATCTCTTTCTTACCTTTTTATAATCTGAAGAACCTTCTTTTGCCACAAAGAACCTTTTGTGAAACAGAAAGGTTCTTCAGATGTTAAAGGTTCTTTATGGAACCATTTAGACAAAAAGGTTCTTCTATGGCATCGTGAAGCACCTTTATTTTTAAGAGTGAGTTTTTTTTAAGGGTTGGAGCTGAACTCTGCAGGACTGCGGCTCTTTAGGACCGAACTTGCCTACCCCTGGTCTAGGCTGAGGGAGGCATCTGCAAGAAGGCAATTTGACTATATCTCAACCCCTAAATGGCCCCCACAACTTCCAATGCAGTGCAGTGTATTGAATTTGTGAGAACATTTAGCACAAAATTAAATATTGAGGATGTGTTACACAACAGTACAAAGCAATATCGATACAATCCACCTTCACACTTTCTGACAGAAAGACTACTACCACAGTTTGCTATGAAAGAATACTATACTGGAGATTTTTGTGGAACATAAGCAATCCATTCCAATCAGTTTGCCTATTTGTCAGCCCAACCATCATCTCTTGGTCGTCTACTTGGATTTACAGATTTTTGGTGGAATAATGTTGAATAAAGCAAGAAGCCCGCTTTGCATCGTGCCCAACAACACCCCCTTAGCTGTTATAAATTCACTGTAAACCACGGCTTCTCGGGGCTTATTACAACTGGCGTCAGTTACTTTGTTTACTATTTATTGACTGACAAGTCTCCTGTCCCCATATTGGGAGAAATCGGAAGTATAGAGGCGTTGTGTGCGCTGTGTGAACATGATGTAGTTCTAGACTAAATGTGAATATGCATTAATTCATCCCACTCACAAAAAAACTGATTCCGTATTCATCAAAATTAATTAAAACAGTGAAATGCAAACTCAGAATATGATGCAAACCTGCAATAATTAAATATGTTAACATAACACAAATGTATCGAATCCCATTTTATTAAATATTGTCTTTGCTGCTGACCTTTGATGATCCAGTTCAACCATACTAATAAGCAAAAATGACTTTAGATAAACTAACAATTGTGCTTCATTGTTTTTTTTATGGCTGAAGAGTGTTGAACCTTCTTCTACTGTGTTCTACTGTACAGACATGATTTTACTTTTCCTTCAGCCTGAGATTTATTCATTACACTTTTTGGTGTGAAAGGGCTTTTACATTTGCTATAAATAGAACTTCTTATATGAAAAACAATCAAGCCCTGCTCATATTTAAAAAGTAACGTAATGCATTACTTTCCATAAAAAGTAACTAAGTTACGTAATTAGTTACTTTTTTAGGGAGTAATGCGATATTGTAATGCATTACTTTTAAAAGTAACTTTCCCCAACACTGGTCATCAATGACATGTAGGTGGGGGAGTAACAATTTCTGCTAATGAATCAAAGAGCTGTAGATCCAATCACACACATTTGTAAAGCTGTTAGCGAATGTTTTTTGGAACTATGGTTTTGAAAAACATAATCGTCGAACTTTGTTAGTAACTATGGAACTTGCGACCATAGTTGTGAAAAAAAAAAGTTTAAATCTGACTAATAAAGAACGTATTACTATTAATTCACTAAACTATTTTCTTGGAATCTTTGTATGTTAAACTCTTTAACTTGCATGTACTATGGGTAACATGGCAAACTTAAACTAAAATGTTCCTCTAGTGTATCATCACCGGCTTACATGACTGAAATGATCCTTAAAACAAAACCTGAGTAAAACCAAATGAGCAAAAACCTGAAAAAACCCCAGAGAAAGGAGGAGTTCCTGTCCTGGGCAATGAAAGAAGCTGTTAATATGTTTCACATATGGCCAGCTAAATCTAGCCTGGCTTAAACTGCACAACTCACAAAGATATATAGGCATGTACCACAAGGTTAAGCTCTTTTCCTGTCAAATAGCCACTCTGTTTGAGGTTTTCAAATCCATCAAGGGGCCAGATCAACACTTCATCAAAATAAAAAAGGAGGCCTCAAGGGTTTCATTGCAGTGCTACATAATTCCATTTACTTTCTACAAGCAGCTGTTTTCCATGAATCTCCCTTCAGGAAGCAATGTTCGGAGTTTAATCATTTTAAACTGGTTTCATCCATGCATTCCTAACAGCAAATGACAAACTATCAAATACTTTCCTTTATTTTTATGTTTTAAAGTGGTCATATGACATTGCTAAAAAGAACATTATTTGGTGTATTTGGTGTAATGCAATGTGTTTATGCGGTTTAAGGTTAAAAAAACTGTACATTATTGTTGCTCCTCTATTGATTTTTACAAAACTCATCGGTCTGAAAAGCGAGGTGTGCTCTGAATGGCCAGCTATCCAGTGCGTTGTGATTGGCCGGATGCCACAAGCGTATGACGTAAATGTTACGCCCCTTACCATACTGTGATGCCGTGTCCCGGCGCGACGAGACAAAACCAATAAAAGCCATTACAAACGAGGCATTTGTTGCATCCAGTGGGGACATAATTACAGATTATAATGACTTATAACTGTCTTTTTATGCGTTGCATTGCATATCGCGCTGCGTAAACATAAAACCATGTCTGCATTTGTGATCGGAGAAACGACAAACAACAATTGCTATTCTACACTGCTCAAAACTCGCGTTTGAATCATCAGTGGCAAATTCTTTAAATATGAAAACGTACTTACAGGCTGTGAGTCAGAAGCGCCAGACTGTCCTTGCAAAGTTGGAATTGCCCCACTTTATAGAAACAGCCTTTGTGCACAGACGCATTGTAGGCTATTCTCCCAGGTTCAGGAAACAGTCCTCCATAAAATGCGCTGCACACATCTGAATATTTGGGTTGAACTGTTCTGGAAAAGTGTTGTAAACAACTTAACCACTGATTTCTAGTTGTGTCCTCTTTTGGAAGACCAAACAAAGTAGTTTCGCTTTCACAACGAAACACAGCGTCTCCACGACATGGTGGCGGCGGCAGCAACGATACTACAGCGAGAATCAAAGTTACGCCTTCTTTCTTTGCGTGAACATTTGGGCGGCGTTATGCAAATCTTCTCACACAGTGACGTAGACATGTGGGGGCGTGTTTAAACGAGGCGTTTTAGGAGGGAGTGGACGAGTCTTAACTTTTATAAAGAATATCTCTTTGGGTTTGAGACTTTAGTCTTTGCAACTTTAGGGATCTTATCTATTCACGAACAGCTTGTAACACTCCAAAGAGAAAGGAAAATTTGAAATTGCATCATATGACCCCTTTAAATAGCTCCACATGCCTTCAGACTGACAAATACCTGCAACTTTAGGAAGACTAATTATTATAAACTAATAATAACAAATAGATCAGGCTTTACGGGTACATTTTAAAACCATACACTACACACTACACCGCTCATACATGGGAAAGATTTAACCCCTCAACCCCATAACGTCTTGTCAACAAGTTTGGACCAAAACTCATCCAGGCAATGAGACTGTTTGTCTTCTCTGGCTTCATCCACTATGGATTTTTTTCCCATTCTCTCCTTCTTTGGTTCACTGCTTTCTTGTTTCTGAGCCCTCATACTCTCTGGTCATGTCCCAGACCTCAAATCCCCATGATGATTTTTCCTCTCCCCTAACAGGCCCCCAGATAGCCACTTCCCTCTCCATCTCTAGCGCTCACCTGGAGCGTGGCCAGCAGAGAGACAGGGGCTCTGAGATAAAACGAGGGGCCCAACCACTACATGTGCAGTTGGGAAAGGATAGACAGGGGAGAGTGAGTGGGAGAGAAGTATTATTATAGGGTTATTTTTGTATATTAGAAACAAAAAGACAAACTACTGTTTGAAAAATATTTTCACAAACTGAAATAAATGAGAAATTAATCAAACAAACAAAAAAGTATGAATTAGGGGCTTAGGGGGTTAATAGACAATTAATATTCAGTAATATTATGGTTTTAACCACACTATCAGATGAAAATAGAGCTGGATAATGTCACTAACTTTGCAATGCAATGACATTATTGCCTTCTGTAGAGCTGCATAGAAACTGAAAAAAGAATGGTGTAGAAACAACATTTACTCAGAAATATCTAGTACATTTCACAATTATTTACAAAGAAATGGCAAGTAATATTGATTGTGACATAGAAAGACTGAAATAGAATTTTCATGTTAAACACTCCAATAATGTTTACTTACAACTTAAAAAAAATATTTTTTACAGTGCAGCTTAATTAAACTCATTTTACAACCGATAAACTTTGCAACATTTGACATTTATTTAACGAATTAAAAAAATTTGAATTCAATCAAGCTGAATAATGACACTTGTCTTCTGTAAAACTGGGTTACAGCTAAAACTGAACTTGCTTCATAACTGATGAAAAACACTGACAACGTCAGTTGAGTTACTTCACTGCTATTCACAACTTCTCTCCCATGGTCTCACCGGATAGTAAAATATCCATTGTAGTAAACCATCCAAGTATTTGACTGTTTCATGAAAACTAAGAATTCAGACATACTTCTTCTGAATCCTTGGTTTTCATGAAATAGTCAAATACTTGGATGGTTTACTACAATGGATATTTTACTATGAATATTTTGCCTGTCTTTGAGGTCATAAAGTGTGGTCTAATTTTAAAGCAGAAATACAGAACAGAAGTTATGTAAGAGGAATCAATGTCTACTTATCACTGTTTAGTAAACATAAACATTATAAGACTCTGATGTGACTAATAAGTAGTATGTTAATATCCATCTATTTTCTATACCCCACAAGGAGTGCTGAAGCCTATCCCAGCATATCAAAAGTATGTTGATATAACCATACAAATATATCATGGTGTTGATTGCTTGTTCCAAGCATAAGGTATGTCCCATGCTTTCCCATGTGTCTAACACAGAAACATCAACAAGAAATAAAACACCAATTTAAATTGGACTACAAAAATTATGAGAAAGTGGACTTTGCCTCCTCATTTTAGTACACTGCACACCACTGGTGTAACAGCATAATTTTGTGGAATATATGGCCGATTACATTGCTGCATTCACATTGGAGAAGTTAAATATAAAAGGTTTTGCTTTTTTAGAGGTGAGTGACTTAAAATAAAATGTGAAAATACTAAACAATAATAAGCTTGGTGCAAAAGTGGTGGAGAAGGAAAAGAAATAGAGAGCCTGAAAGGAACAGAAGATGCGGCCACCCATGGAGGATTTTTTGAGCATGTCTGATCAAACAGATATACATAATATGATAATATGGAGTCAGCAATCAAGGACAAGAGGCAAAGGAAAAGAGAGTGGGAAAGCAAAGAGAGTGGGAAGAGTGAAAGAAAGTTGAAAACAATAACAAAGCAGAGGAGTGAAGCGATGAACCTCTTTCTCTCTATGGCTGTAGATCCTGCAACAGCCGGCACTCTATAAATGGAAAATGACTTCATCCGAACACGCGCACACTTCCTTCTCCCTCTCCCTTTTCATCCCTAGCTCATCTCCTCACCTCTTTCCATTAATCTAATAAAAATGGTCATCCAATCTCCTGCAGATGAAATGGAGGTTTCTGGATGTTCAGTAGAGACCGACAATTACGTAACAATTATTTTGCAAACAGAACATTTTACAGGAGGTAAATCAGCATTTCAAATTTTTTTATTGATTTTTTTTTTATTATAACATTTTAGTGCTGCAACATTCTGTGAAAATGAGACTTAAATGTTACCAAAAGGTATTTCAAAAAATTCAATGGTATTAATATCTTTTTTTTCTTCTTGTAAGGGGCCCCTAAGAGGTGACACAGATTGTGTTTCTAATTAATTTCTCTGACTCCTGGTCTGTAGCCAGGGTTGCCCAAGAGTGCTCCAGCTCCTGTGCCATGCATGGCTGTAGGAGGCAAGCAGGAGACACTGTTCTGCAGTCCAAAAGGTGCCGAGCTCATAATGACGTCACACACTGGCATCATTGAGCTCGGGCCTTCTGGACCAGTGGGATGAGGGCCAAAAAAACACTCGGGGTCCACGACCATGGCTATGAGGGTCAGCGGGTGCGCTTTGGTGAAGCTCCAGTGCACTGCCGAAACAAGGCCTGCTCACATGTCATGTTTTATAAAGAAATCTACCCACCCTCATTTAAAGAAATCATGTATTGTTTGATTAGATAAAACCTGACCCAAGACCGGAATTACAAAAACACTGCAGTTACAAAAAGTTCAACACATTAACTATAAACATGCTTTACAAGATTTTGAATTGCATATATATCTTTTGTAATTCTTTTTGTCAAATTGTATTTTTGAAAAGTGTGCTTGTGCGAACAAATGACACCTTTGTTTAATATTAGGTTTAATATTTTGTTTAACTATTGCAGTGACACACTTTTTTGGGGCCACTGTATTAGAGACCTTTTTTTTTTTTACACACTCACCCGAATCTTGATAGTCCTTGTTTTTCCTCCACAGTTCTTCTTTAGAAGCATTTTCTGAAACAAAAAGCAGAAAGGAGAAATTGTGGTTAAAAGGAATTACATAAGCCTTCCATAAGTCTATTCAAAGCCAAACTCCACACAACAGCACAATGAGGAACACGTTTTCATATTGCCAGTATAAACATTTACTGCTTTTTTGCCCTTGAGCTGTTCTGGAAGAGCCCTGGAATTTCTGGGCTACTGTGGCTACCAAAACAAATCAGTCTTTTATGTAACAGAGCAAAACATCCTGTGGGCCACCCCCTCAGGACAACCATGGAAATCTGTTTGCTTTCCTTACCCAGAACTCTACTGTTAGTGCTAAACTGAGACCTGGTGACTCAAGAACAGAGGTTAACTCTGTTTCTTTACAGTTCGTTTTAAAAACAGTGCACTTAGGACTTAACAGTCTAATCTGATCATTACAGTAAAAACAATCAGTGATCCTCAAAGATACAAAACTTTTATGATTCAAAAAAAACAATTTCTACATTATTTATCCTCATTTCAAACCGTGTGATATTCTTTCTTTTGAAGAACAAAAAGGGGATGTTTAGCAGAATGCTCAGGCTCCATCAAGGACCAGGGCTGTCAATGGACAAAAGGCAGTTCATAAAAGTAGTCCAAAAGACTCATGCGTTAAATTCATTTTTATAAATACGAGGAACAGACAACATTTAAGTCACTGATTATCTTGAACTTCAAATCTCATTCACTCTTTATGCTTTTGTTCAGTAGAAAAAAAAGCAGCATGAAAATGCTGCAAAACATTTTTTTTTCATTTCCACAAAAGAAAGAATGTCATACACAACAATGGCAACCCATCATTAATGATGATGGAATATCCCTCTGTTTCTATTATAAATCTATTATATTACAAACAGGGTTTTCCGTTACCATAAAAACAACCAACATTTTTTAGAGGTTGTATATAGTAATAAATCTATGAGAAAAACCTATAGGAAGATTAATGCACATTTCAAGCAGTGTCTTTGTTCTACAAGGGAAAATCCCGGTAAAAAAAACAACAACCCAGGAATTGTCCAGATCTGCGTGACTGGAAGGCAGCCATGGTTAAAGCCCAAGTGGAGTTTGAAATGAGCTCGGCCTCATTTCAAAGTTCCCAAAAAAGGAGATAATGTTTGTTAAGCTCACTCAACCATGGAGGGCAGCATTTAGACATCTGTCAGACAAACCATTCATTTCACCCGAACAATAGCTGGACCCCTGCGTTTGAGATATGAGTAACTGCATATGTGCAGGAATGGATTAGTTGGTAAGGATTAATAATGAAAAACTAACACGACACTAGGCCAAATGTAGCACAGCATATTACCATAACAGCTGTCGTATAGAATTAAACGTGCGATACGTAGTAAGTTGAGGCTAGACACGTTTACAACTTCAGGCAATAATGATGACTTACTATTTTGAGTATGTTTTTAGTTAAAAATGGATTTGGTTTTTAAACATTAAAGCTAAATGAGCATTTAGCAGCTAACTTGAATAGTTTCCCATATTGTTTTTCCATCAACACCTCCCATTCCACTTGACCAAGCACACACACACACACACACACACACACACAGTGCACTCTGAGAGTCATATGGTCATTCTACTCCCCTCTCTCTCTCTCTGTTCTCAACTTTTTCCACTTTCTGTCTCCACATATCAATTTTTTCCACCTGGCACAATCTGGCCTGTATATATGTACACCTGAAGACAAAAATACTAGGTTTACTTGTCCTACTTTGCCGTTTCATTCACTCACAGATTCACTCCATTGGGCTTTTGTTTAAAGTGAGACAGGGGGCTGACATCTGTCATCCTCTCTTTCTCTCTGGAGGTGGTGGGCACAAAGCCCTGGAGCACATGGAGTTGTCTGACTAAGTATAGTTGTGTGCATTTGTCTTGCATTGTTTTCAAACTCAGCCATTGAGTTAACAAGTATACTGTTGGTCTGAAACACTATTCTGAAGAGATTTTACACCAGAAAGTAATCTAAGATGGTATTCGGAATTAAAGCATTTAAGTAGTATTTCTTTTTTTCCAATGAATTGTCACAATGACTGGTCCTAAGGTTTTATTTATTTATTTTTTGATGGCTGTATGAAGTCACTTCCCCTCAAGCTCATACAGGTGTCTATGCAGATTACCCACAGTTTCCAGTACTTTTGAAGAAACCAAAAGTGTCCATAGAGTTTTGTCTTAAAGAGAACAGTGCTTACTGATTTATAATAATTTATTCTAATCTATTATACGTATCTATTGATTTATCTGAACCTTTGGCAAAATATTCTGCTTGGAAAATTATTTCAAATAAATGGCACTTAATCTAATACTTTGTTTCTAATGCCCCCTCACATGCGGGGAAGTCGTGGCCTAATTAGAGAGTCAGACTCGTAACCCAAGGTTGCGGGTTTGAGTCTCGTACCGGCAGGGATTGTAGGTGGGGGGAGTGAATGTACAGCGCTCTCTTCCACCTTCAACACCACGACTGAGGTGCCCTTGAGCAAGGCACCGAACCCCCAACTGCTCCCCGGGCGCCGCAGCAAAAACACAGTGTGTGTTCACGGTGTGTGTGTTCACTGCTGTGTGTGTGTACTTTGGATGGGATAAATGCAGAGCACTAATTCCTAGTATGGGTCACCATACTTGGCCACGTCACTTCACTCACTCACTGATATTAAAACATGTTTTAAGTGTGACTTAAGTCTCTAAATACCTGTTTTGTAATTTTTGTGTGCGAGAAATATATTAATATTAATACTAATATTTTAAACTTTTTAAACTGTAAACTGTCGCTTCATTCCCATCATTAGTATTTTTTCTAAGATGCACATATATTTCTTCGCTTTATAAGATTTATCAACTGATTTTATCATTGATTTTTCAACTGGGGTCGTATGGATTACCATTGCATTGGTTTTTGAAGCATTAGCTATGAGGGTTCCTTCCACTTGCATTATCCAGACTCAGCGATGGATTATTTTTCAAAAAATCTGTGTTGAAAAAGAAAGGTAAACAGACTTGGGTGGAATATCTGTTTAAACTGATCTGTGTTATTTGTTTACCCATTTGCTGTATGTCTCAAAGTTCACAATATCTTTGTGTTCATTTTTCACAGTCACACTTTTGTCCCATGATTGAAAAGGCAGAGTGCCCCCATCTTTTTTGTCTTTGTCCACACTAAGTCATAATTCATTCATTTGTAAGTAACCATGTTCCTAGTTCTGTTGAGTGTGATATAGGGGTATCACATCCCTATCGGGAAACATTTCTTGGTGACTGATTTTGCTAATAATGTGTTTCTAGATGTATATCTATATCTGTATGTCCTGGAAAATCAGTCCTATCAAGCAATCAGATTTTAGGATTAGGGGTTTCTTCTACATTCTCATCAACATTTGTATTTTCCTCTGATTTTAAGGCAAAGCTGAGCATAGAGTTAAGACTACAATTGTTTAAAGAATATGATGTTCAAGGACCAACAAACGATGCTGATGTCCTCCCTTGCAAAATCACACAAAGCCTCTTGCTGGCTAAGTAAGAACTGAGTGTCTCTTACCTGCTGCATTTTCTCTAGGTCCAAGCTGGGGCGACCAGGTTCTCCTGTGTAAGCGGGCCGGTGCCGCCAGTAAGGCATGGAAGGTTGCTCAAAGTGGCTGAGAATGATGGGCCGGACAGGTAGGCGGGCTGGGATGTGAGAAGGCTTGAGAGCTCGAGGAGGGGAGGAGCTGAAGAGAACAGGGCTGGGAGAGGTGGCGCTCAAGCGAGGTCCAGCCGATGATTCATTTGGCCCACACAGGTCCTTCACCTCCTCGTCACTAGAGGCGCTGCTCATGTCTCCATGTCTGTGCCACTTTCGGCCCCCTTCGGCCGCCGTAGCTCCTGCGATGCGCTCAAGCTCCTCTTCGGAACTGTGATGGTCCAGGATTGGGTCCAGGAATAAACGGAGACGCCGTAACTGGGTGGGAGAAAGAATGCCCTGGTTGTGCTGCTGGCTAGTAGCTAGAGGGGTCAAGGCGCAGTTCCGCCGGCGCTCTGCAGGGGGTGTAATATAGCAGAAGGATGTCATTTAGCGAAATCTAAACTTAAAATACACTTAAAGGGGTCATGAACATTCATTTTTAAACAAGACAATATGATGCAGGCTTTTCAGAGAGACTGAAAGTAAAAAAAATAGTCAGACCATTTTGGATCCAACACTAATTTCGCACATAAGTGTGAGTAAACGTGTTTTTACTACTATTGTATTGTCTGTTCCAGACCGTTTGATATATACTGAGTATTTAACCCAAATGACCCATGTTGTTTTCAGAGTACGTCACAGCAGTGTCCATCTGTTATTTTAATAAGCAAAACTGCTTGCCAATCATAGCAGTGGGCGCTAACGCTTGCGAGTCTTGAATGTGCCCCGCCAATATATACAGATCGTTCTGCAGAGAGGCTCAAAAACAGGATAGAAGATACCATATTACTTCTAAATGATGATGTTTTTTAGTGAACCTCAGAGAACATTATAAAATAATTATAAAATGCAGTTCATGACCCCTTTAATACAGGGACAATCCCAAGGAGCATCTTGGGTTTACATGTCTTGCTCAAGAGCACAATGATATTTAATGGCTTGTTTCTTAAGGGTTTTTTCACACTGGGTTAGGTGTGAAACATGAAACATAAACATGAAATTGCTAGAGGTTAGTTGCTAGTCTGCGTTCTAACTGAACTGCATCATGAGGTGGATCAACTACTGTACGCTTCAATGTCTTCACTCCTTTTGGTAGACGTCATATTCAGTCACTGCTCATTTGTTCAACTATGCTTGCCTCTGTTGCATCACTAATGGTCACGGTGGCTCATATCGCCTCAACTTGCCATGTCTTATTTAAAATAATTTGACACCATCGGTGAAAGTGTCCCTTTACAGGACTCAAATCAATAAACTACGATACGCCAAACCATAACAGATAAGGCCAAACCATTTTTCATTGCTCTTAGCTACTGTTATGGGAGAAAGTACAACTAAAGTATGATTAAAATGCACAAGTGGTCTATATCTATATGGACTCCAGATAAAGTTTATGGTTTAGGGATTTTAACCTAGAAGATCAAAGTTTATGCATGTGACAGACTATTAGGTTCAACTAATAACTATTTTTTATAATCTAATGATAATCTAAATCGTTTCCTCTAATGCTAATGCCATATATGTAGACTTCATGTTTAGTAATCCTACTAAAACCATGTAGGATTGGACAGGTGTAAAACATAGCATCCGCTGCACTGCAAATATGGTTTTCATTTTGTTTCATTTAAAACTTAATTTTGATGTTTAAGAACAAATATTGTTTCGATGCTAATGATTGCACTCACTTTCTGTTTCAGTCTGTTTGATTGATATGCATATTGATATACTCCACCCAAAAATGAAAATTCTCTCATCATTTACTAAATAATTTGTATTTTTCTCACACACACACAGCTATCGTTTCACCTCTGAAGACACTGATTCATCAACCTCAACTGTGGTTGTATGGAATACTGTCATGATTATTTTGCATAGTTTTTGAAGCGTCAATTTTGAGGGACCCCTCCACTTGTGTTACATGGACTCAAAAAGGTGAATTATTTTACTAAAAATCTCATTATGTGTTCCACTGAAGAAAAAAGCCATATACATCTGGGACGGCATGTGGGTGAGAAAATCACGAGAGAATTTTCATTTTTGGGTGAAGTATCACTTTAATGATGACAACATTTCAATAACTTGCTTTCAGAAACATAACAGTAACTTATATAAATGTGTTATTCTATGTATTATCAATGTAACATTTTAAATTTGATCAATTAGTTGTTGAAGCCCTGTATGCTATAGACATATACATGTAGCAGAACACACACACACACACACACCTCTGTCTATCTGTGCCAGCTCTTGGTTTTCACCTTCTGAGTCTTCACTCTCCCCTCCTTCCTCACTGCCATGGTAGGAAATCTGTTTCAAAAGCAAAGCAAAGGTCAGGCTAACCTGAATCACCATGATACAAACAAGAATATTCATACTGTCACATCCCACAGCTCACACAAGCAAATGGAAAGTGTTTTTCATGCATCTGTATTCCAGTCTAGTAGCATGAAAGTATTGCTTATCATTTGCTATCAAAACAAGACCAATGACTAACACTTGGGCAACTTCTTAGGAAACCTTCTAATATTACAAACGGTGAGACAAACATATGCGGTAAGTGCTGAATGTTTCTTGCAAACAGTCCAAGATAAACATAGAGATTATCCATTTACTCAGAAACTTCTTGCAGTTTCGAAAGAAAATGTGCGTAATGATTACCCATGCAAAAGATGGCTTCAATATGCAAGGGTGACGTGGTTGGCTGCCAAAGCGATGCTATGTGTTTCCTAAGTGTTTTTAGCATGTTATGCTTTGGTTGCATGTTCAGTGGCCCAAGACATAAAAGCCCACCCCCAAACTATCATGAGAATCTGTTCCCTGGATATGCAAGTCTATGGGATATTTTTGTTTTGTCATCTGCATGCAGAAAATCTCAAATATGATGGTTTAAGAAAGTAATAGAACACCTCAATAATCTACGGAGGTCCCCAACATGGATGTAATGTCCGTGACGTCACCCGTAGGTTTCTGCATTTTTGCAGCCTAAAGTGGGCAGAGCGGGCTGTCGCCATCTTGGCAGCGTGTTACTCTCGGATAATCGAAAATGTGCAAAGAGGCGGGATGTAGGTGGAGCTGGTTGCTGAAACCACGCCCACCAAGCTCGACAGTGGTGACAGCAGCGGCAATCCACCTGTCACTCAAGTGGCCAAGCCCTTAATTATGCAGAACTTTAAGGCTTAATATAATTTAAACTGATGAGTTATAAAAAAATTCACCCCCTCACAGTTGTCATGAAGGGCAAAATTAGCTATATAGACCAAAACCACTTTTTGTACCAGGCTGTAAACACATTTTTTTTCAGCTGTAAAGTTGGGCATTTTAACATGGAGAGTCTATGGGATTGACTCCCTTTTGGAGCCAGTCTCTAGCGGCCAGTCAATGAATTGCAGTTTAAGTCACTTCCGCGTTGGTTTCAAGAGAGAGACCGGAAGGTTGCCGCTTGGTCGACGGGGTGGACTATTTTAAAGGGGTCATATGATGCGATTTCAAGTTTTCCTTTCTCTTTGGAGTGTTACAAGCTGATGTAAAACATGTACAAACATGTACATGTACAAACATGTACTCTCATGTTAACAAGCACGGATGAGAAGCACGTGAGGCACTGAATGAAAGTGCACATTCACTCTCTGACAGCAGGTGGTGCTGAACAGCAGAAATGCAGCCATTTCCCCGGAAACCCCTGGAAACAAAGCAGCTGCGCAGAGTTTCTGAAACCTATTTAAATGATTTAAACAGCCATTCAGATTTGTGTATTTGCTATGGTGCTCATTACAGCGCCAAATACTTAAATATTTAGACTTAATAGGCTATTTACTTTTTTACATTTTAATCTGGACTACAACATGCCCTATTTATTGTTTGAAAATGATTTGATTCTTTATTGTTCAGTCATTTTATGAACTCGAACTAACATTTAATGAACTCGAGCTAACATGAACTGTATTTTTTAACAAAGAATAATAACTTCTGTAACAAATGTAGCTATTGCTCATTGTTAATATTAGTGCATTAACTAAGGTTAACTAATGAGATCTTATTGTAAAGTGATACCTATTGGTCTGGTATCATTCTTTTGCACTTTAATCTTTGTGAAATCTGTATTTACTTTATACATTTTTTGTGTATTGCTTTATTGTATTTAAATGTTCAATTTCTTTTTGTTATAAGAAAAAAAGTTATTAAACCTGTTATACTTTATTATGACAACACTTTTTTGCAACTAAATTTCAATATCGCGATAATACCGTATACCATGATAAAAGCATTAGTAATTAATCGCAACATGAAATTTTGATACCGTCACAAGCGTATTTGCCAATTTACAAGTTCAAGCGATTTTAAACCACAAAAAGAAGCGAACGAGAACTCGATTCGTTACTCGCGTGCTGTTTTCGGTGTGCACAGCAGCTGCACATACCCAAAGTGCACACATGCACAGAGACGTGATTCAGACAGAGTGCAAATACCGAGTTCCTCTTTCACGTCTCCTTGCATTTGAGATACATACACATAAAATTGTCAAAAAATCCTTCTCGGCATTCTCATTAAATATTTTTTTTTCTTGCTCATCTGAAAAATCATCCGATCCGTGACTCAAAAACCACAATATGATCAGTTGAACCACTAAAATATATATATATATATATATAAATCCCACCCCACTCCAGCAGGTCCACGAGAATATTTTCAAAATATAACTGGTTTGTGGTGTAAAAAAGGTTGGAGATCCCTGATCTACATGAATCATGCCACACACAGCACAAATAATGTGTGATACATCAAAGTTTAATACCCAGTATGAGCAATATTTACAGTGATGCCTGCCTTAGAAATCAGCACTGATGATTCACAGATCTACACCTCAACTGAGATGAGGTGTAGAAGAGAAGGTGTGATTAGATAAAATGGAAAAGGTGCTCACTTGCCAAACGAAATTTAAACTTCAGCATGTGCATTTCCTTTTTGATTTGCCTTGTTTGAGTAAAGATCCGAAAGTGCGAAAAGAAGAAACAGAGCATGAGGTTAAGAGAACTAAAAACAAGAGGCACACCCAATACCACAACATCAATTGCTCTGAAAGCTTAGCTGAGTCCCAGTGTAAGTTCATTTAGACAAGATTATTTTAAGAGCAAAACTGATTTAATGTCTCTCAGCGAATGAGGGAATGGAACAGAGAGAAAACCCAACAGATTGCACCAGTAAAGAGTTAAGTAACACAGTGCACGGTAATTACCTTGTCCAAGCCCAGCTAACCAGCTGCCATCTGTTCTCAAGTACACACACACACACATCACTTCTCTTCTCATCTCTTTCGCCTTTCACTAAGTAAACAGTGAAAGAAACTGAATGACTCAAATGTGTCACTCTTTCTCACATGCATGATGCACTAGGATCTCATGGCAGCTCAGGGCCCCCAGAAGAGCCATTTCCACTCACTGAAATCCAGTCTGTCTCGAATCTCAGTCACCACAAATGACCATTCCTCACCACCAAAACCTCTGCCAGACAGTGTCTTCAGTTGTAAGAAGGTATACACTAGGTTTTCATTTAGTATCACATACTTAGAAACTACTGCCCATTACTGTATTCGAGAGTGTACGTTCCAGAGGTGATAACCATACAAATAAATACAGAGTGAATGCCCTTATTGTTCCATGTGTGTACAGAATACACAAGTCAATCACACTAGAGAAGAAAACACACTGAGCGGGGAGAAGGTACAATATTCCTCTGCAGTAGGCAATGTATTTCCAAAATTGATTAGTTAGTGGGTTAGTTCAGGAAACCCATAACTAGGCTGATTTACTGTAATGACAACTGCTTAGACATGTTTCTTTGCAATATATGGTTACTAAGGCGCAGTCCTTTAATAAAGTAACTGGACAGATATTCAACAAATAAAAAATGTAATAATTTATTGTCAGTTATTTTTTTCTCAAGATACTGTGTCTAAAGGTAAGGTATCTCTATCGCTATTTTCGTGGGGAAAATGTAACTGACAACCATTCTCACAACAAGTCTGTGAAAAGGCAAAATATAGGTTACTCAGTGTACACTGATTATTTCTATTCGACCACCAAAAAAAAAAAAAAAAAAAGGACACATTGTTGGTCTACCTGTACAGTTCACGACCCATACAGCATAGCAGACAAGGGTTTTCATGCAATGACAAAAGATCTGAACCAAGGTACGCTATTCCCTAAAGTATTTTTTTACCAACACCAAGGTGCCTACTTTCAAAACTAAAACTATTCTTATGGCTTATTCTTAAAGCAGAAGCCAAATGATGAATAAGAAACAATTGGGTAAAAGATCGCAATATATCAACGTTTTGTAATGACAATACATTTACAAAGCATATTATTAGTGTATCATGATACAAATATCAATATAATATCCCTATGTCAATGCAGATTCCTTCCCCTACTGCAAGATTGTACCGCCTCAACAACAGAGCAATGACTGGAAAAAAAATACCAACTGGAAAAAGAATGAAATGCTAACAAACAATATCAGAAAACCTGTTTCTCAACGTCATTATGTACAAATAGACTTCTTTTAGGTATAAATGTACAGTCAGCCTGTCAATATTGAAAAATAAACCATGACACTGTGATCTTGCATCACTCTCAAGGAGTTTACTTTGTGATAATGACCAAGTGTTTATTAGTGGTTTGGTTATGTAAGCTGTTTTACCATGCCAATGAGGCAAATATAACTAGGAACCGAAAATTCCTAGTTATAAGACCGGTCTCCTTGTGTCATAGCTCACTGAAATAGGCAGAGGGTGACACAATATCAGAGCTACAAGATGTTGGCAAGTGGCCTTGGCTTAAAGGTGACAGCCAATCAATAGATCCTGGGAGCGTTCTTATACGTGCAGCCTCGTTTCAACTCGCTTCAATGTCGAGAGAGAAAACATTCCTGATACTAAGTCGACTTCTGGTTCTTTGCCTGCAGTGAAACGCTCTGATAGGATCTCATGGGTGCAGACACAAAAAGCTGCTCAAAAGGGAAAAAGCAGTTCCAGTAGTACACAACAAGAAAAACTGGCTTTGTGTATACTCAGTCTGAGGCAGATTCAAGGCCAAAAGGTAATGTCTTTTAATATAAATAGTGATCCTACATTTTATTTTGGCTAGTAATGGAACTCTACATACAAACACACATGCATATACACACAGCTGAGTGACTGAACTAAATACTGCAGCACTGCATGAGGCCTGTTTCCCAGGGATCCGCCCCCAGATGGGATGACAACATCTTCACAAGGGATTAGGGGATGCATGTGTTTAAGTGAAGAGATGTTAACAGAGCTATTGTCAAAATCATCAGCATCAGGGTCAAATTACCCATCAAGCTATTCACTATGGTTTTGGATCGAAATGAAAGTACAGCCTGTTTTCCTCAAATAATTGTTTAGGCAGTATCTTCTCTTAGTTTAAAATAAAATGCAGTTCAAAGGAGGTCAGTGCTCACATACCACTGGCTTTGAAGAATGAAGATTGAAGATACACATGAGATGGATAGCATATTGCTTCATACTACCAGAGTATGTTTTAAAAAGCTATTCACAGTATGCTTTTGAATTTCAGTTACAAAAGAAGTAGGTTTCAATGAATGTCTCTCATTCATTACGGTTCTTTAATAAAGAAACTACCTTTTAAAACAAATGTGCCATTGGCAATGTCATGGTACAGACATATACTTTACTGAGGTACTAAGTGATTAACATGTTAAATGTACCATCTGAATTTACATGGTACTCTGAGATACTCCTAAGAGTACCATGGTACAAACAAATTGTTACTGTGGTTTTTACTATGCTAGAGGTGGTGGCAGGTACAAAGGCAAGCAAGATGCACCAATAAACAAACAAACAATTCTTCCACCAAGTTCTAACCTAACAGTAGGATAAGAGTAGGTAGTCAAGAAATGTAACTTGGTGCATTATTATTAGAGACCAACTGATGTCATATTTATTTACACATTTAAAAGAAGTTACGAGTTATACGAGTTACGATTGTTATTAGCTGTAATAATTGTAACATTTATGATTTCAGAGCTGTAACTATAAATTAAGTACTATACTAGTAGTATAAATTTGAATAGGAAAGACTATTCAGTTCTTCATTATGGTCATTAACTTTGCCTCAATGGCATAACTTAAAAATTCAACAGGCAGCACATTCATCCAGTGCGGCACGATAAATCGAAATGGAATCGAGATCGCGATTCGACAGAAGCTGCGACTGTCATGCGTATCTTTCAGTGAAGCACGGTTCTGTGATCAGCAGTAAATCTCCATCCAAAGGCCAGAGGGCGCTCTCGCGCTGAAACTCCAAATACAACTCGCAGAAGAAACCCAGAAAATTGCTGCAGCTGAATAAACAGAAGATTCAACAGCTTTCATTGATTCAACGTGACTAATAAACACACGACTATGGCAATATACGGTTTATCTAAGTTCTTATTATTATAATTTTCATTAAAATAAAGTATATTTATAATGCAATGCCTTTATCACTGCTTAAATACTATGAAATATGTTGCGTGCCTTATTCTGTGTAAGAAGCCACATCATCTCACAGAAGGATTTATTTCAAACACTCGACTGACATTAGTGAGTGAGTTTGGAGTAAAAATATGTTATTAAATGTGGTATTTTCACATGCTTTCACATGGAGCAGCATTTACTTCACAAAACCATAGTTCACTGAGAAGATATGCAAACAGCTGTCATTATCGCAAACGATTTCAGAATCGAAGATTTTTTTGTGTAACTTGTCAGTGAACTACGGCTATGTGTAGTAAATGCTGCTCCATCTGAAAGCACATAATGATTTCCTGCTGATTACAGAACCGGCATTACTAACAAAATGCGCA
>NW_015506226.1:514587-523131 GCF_001515645.1 Sinocyclocheilus grahami | reverse complement strand
TATGTGTAGTAAATTCTGCTCCATCTGAAAGCACGTGATGATGATTTCCTGCTGATTTCCTGCCTACAGAACAGGCATTACTATCAAAATGCGCATGACAATCACATTCGATTAATCGTGCAGCCCTAGCTGCGCTTGAATAATTTTCTTAATAACTGTATATGATACGAGCACTACTGTGCGGGGCCCCTTTTTTTGGAGTGTGCATGAGGTCAGTAAGCACCCATTAGTAGCAGTTTTTTCTTATGTACATGTCAAAGCAGAAGTATAATATTAAATTAAACCAAACGGCTATGTGTAGTAAATTCTGCTCCATCTGAAAGCACGTGATGATGATTTCCTGCTGATTTCCTGCCTACAGAACAGGCATTACTATCAAAATGCGCATGACAATCGCATTCGATTAATCGTGCAGCCCTAGCTGCGCTTGAATAATTTTCTTAATAACTGTATATGATACGAGCACTACTGTGCGGGGCCCCTTTTTTTGGAGTGTGCATGAGGTCAGTAAGCACCCATTATTAGCAGTTTTTTCTTATGTACATGTCAAAGCAGAAGTATAATATTAAATTAAACCAACATAGACAGCACTGTTTATTAACATAAATGCATGTCTTACTGCAGGGGAGCTGTACTCATGTAGGTGTGAATCACATGGTTGGTGGTTTACAGCCCAGCCCGTTCCCTCTGCATTTGCGTATGTATTTGCATTTGCAGTGGACCTGAACTGATTTGCTTACACATGGATTACGCCTTTCCTTCATCTATGGGAATAGATAATTTTCATTAACACGAAGTTGAAAAAATTAAAAATTTGAAAAAAGTGCATAATTACAGTATACTTCAAATCATCATCTAAAAAGTATGACAGTGCCATGGTGATACATCATGGTATCAGAAGGTCATACCATGGTATTTCATTCATGGTGCTGAATAATTACCACATTAATGTATATTACCAGAGTGTGTTTTAAAATACCTATTCACTTTTTGAATGATCAGCAGTAAATCTCCATCCAAAGGCCAGAGGGCGCTCTCGCGCTGAAACTCCAAATACAACTCGCAGAAGAAACCCAGAAAATTGCTGCAGCTGAATAAACAGAAGATTCAACAGCTTTCATTGATTCAACGTGACTAATAAACACACGACTATGGCAATATACGGTTTATCTAAGTTCTTATTATTATAATTTTCATTAAAATAAAGTATATTTATAATGCAATGCCTTTATCACTGCTTAAATACTATGAAATATGTTGCGTGCCTTATTCTGTGTAAGAAGCCACATCATCTCACAGAAGGATTTATTTCAAACACTCGACTGACATTAGTGAGTGAGTTTGGAGTAAAAATATGTTATTAAATGTGGTATTTTCACATGCTTTCAGATGGAGCAGCATTTACTACACAGAGCCGTAGTTCACTGAGAAGCTATGCAAACAGCTGTCATTATCGCAAACGATTTCAGAATCGAAGATTTTTTTGTGTAACTTGTCAGTGAACTACGGCTATGTGTAGTAAATTCTGCTCCATCTGAAAGCACGTGATGATGATTTCCTGCTGATTTCCTGCCTACAGAACAGGCATTACTATCAAAATGCGCATGACAATCGCATTCGATTAATCGTGCAGCCCTAGCTGCGCTTGAATAATTTTCTTAATAACTGTATATGATACGAGCACTACTGTGCGGGGCCCCTTTTTTTGGAGTGTGCATGAGGTCAGTAAGCACCCATTATTAGCAGTTTTTTCTTATGTACATGTCAAAGCAGAAGTATAATATTAAATTAAACCAACATAGACAGCACTGTTTATTAACATAAATGCATGTCTTACTGCAGGGGAGCTGTACTCATGTAGGTGTGAATCACATGGTTGGTGGTTTACAGCCCAGCCCGTTCCCTCTGCATTTGCGTATGTATTTGCATTTGCAGTGGACCTGAACTGATTTGCTTACACATGGATTACGCCTTTCCTTCATCTATGGGAATAGATAATTTTCATTAACACGAAGTACAATTTGAAAAAAGTGCATAATTACAGTATACTTCAAATCATCATCTAAAAAGTATGACAGTGCCATGGTGATACATCATGGTATCAGAAGGTCATACCATGGTATTTCATTCATGGTGCTGAATAATTACCACATTAATGTATATTACCAGAGTGTGTTTTAAAATACCTATTCACTTTTTGAATCGGGGTTCCAAAAGAAGTAGGTTTCAACGAATGTGTCTCTTTCATTAAAATGCTTTAATAAAATAAGAAGTGAAACTGTCTTTCAAAACAAATGTGCCATTGGCGATGCCATAGAACAGTTATGGTTTTAAATGGAATTCATGGTGATTACAAAATTCATGCGTATTCATGGAATTTACATGACATTAAGAAATACTTCAGAGAATAGAATGGAATTACCATGGTACCATTAGAGTTGCAAAAAGGTGGAACATTTCCAGTAAATTTCGGAAATATTCCAGAAATTTTGGAAGCTTTCCAGGATTTTTGGAAAGTTTCCGGAAATTAACAGGACATTTTCCACCCCTTTGCAACCCTAGGTGCCATGTCTAAAAAAAAACAGCTTTTCAGTACATTTGTTAGTGATAATCAACTCTACTCTAATAATAAACACATTTTTAAAAAAAAGACTCTTCTAAGAAACATTAACATCATTCATTGTAATGAATTTAGGATGGAAATTTCCCTTGAGGAAAATGTTCCTTAGATTTGAATTCAATAATCCCTCGTTGCAAAGATATGATTTAAAACTGCATGATTTAATATAAAACGTGTTTTTTGCTATCCCTGGCAGGCGGGATTATCTGGTTTAAAATCGATCCCAGATATGTCCTACAGCATAAACTAGCACAACCCTTTTGCATTAACATATGCAACAAAACAGCATTTGCATGAGGCTTTGATGCAGACCACAATGCACAGCTCTTGCAGGCAGGGCTGTTTGCATAGTTTATGGTTTACTCTGTATCCTCTGGCACTGTTTGAGCTCATAAATTGTAGGGCTGTCGATGTGTTTGCATATGTAACATAATAAACTGCCCCGTAGCCTCAGGGTCTACAGTACCATCCCGCAAAGCAGTCTGGGAATGAGAGAGGCAGGGAGGTGCCACTGCTGTCATGGCCTTCTGGATTAGCATTGGCTATTCTCATTTGAATGTGTGGGGTAGATTAGGGTCAGTGATGACGGTCATGGATTACAAGCTTTGGAGAGGGTGTGTGTGAATATGATATCAGCTCAGAACTGTTGGCACACAAAAGAGTTGTTAGTGTGATAATGCTCAAAGGTCAATCACATGACAGTCTTAACGTCATTATGAGCACACCCACAGACTAAACAACACGCATACCAGCGAAATAATTTAACAATGTTCTAAATTCTATGCATCATATGTCCTGGAACACGTCAATAGG
Source organism: Sinocyclocheilus grahami (assembly GCF_001515645.1). Taxonomy (NCBI): domain Eukaryota; kingdom Metazoa; phylum Chordata; class Actinopteri; order Cypriniformes; family Cyprinidae; genus Sinocyclocheilus; species Sinocyclocheilus grahami. The sequence goes on along the minus strand of NW_015506226.1, from coordinate 519,698 downwards.
TCCTGATTTTGCAGTGCCCCGTAACGAGCGGTGATCTGATTGGTTACTGTTGACTTTTATTACAGTTGCTAAAGGTGAAACATGTAATTTATAAAATACTTTCACCCATGTTAAAATGCACAGACAACTACAAGTAAACCATATGTAGACCAGTACCCTAAAAAACTTGTGGTAGATGAAACCTAATGGCAGTTCTTACTTATTTTACATTTTGGCAAATTGGTGGCTAATCCTTATAAATTTGTACAATCTCAACAATATTGGCTCAAGTAATGGAGTGCATTTGGGGTTGGACTATTCATTTGTTGACCAATGGCAGGAAATGGGAGTGTTTACTGTTCATTGATATCCTGGCAAGGAGACCAGGAAGTGATTGACGCATAACCAGAAATTGCTCCAAAATCAACTAAATAACTTAATAGCTCAACTGTCTTAACCAAAGAATTAATCAGTGTCATTTCTGTTTATAAATCCCCCATGTATTTGCCTGCTTCCATTCCAAGTGCATTGCTGTATACACAATTTGTATTAATCTTTATAAAAGTTTTTTTTTAATCTTTATAAACAAGGTATTTTCTATGGTAATCAGCAGCAGACCAGAGATGTCTCAGATAGAGTTTAAATTATATTTCACCCAGAATATGCAAATGTTACATTGAATGACATAATAAGTAGTGTAGTAAGTAAGTAGGGTCCACAACCCAGAACTTGTCCTAAATTGCCCTTTGCAGACTACACTGCTGGGTGGTAGTCCACCATGAAGTCTGCAACAGTGCTTGCCAGCCAGCATAAAAGATGGTGCTTCTGATCACCCTTCTGAATAATCAAATGACAAATGGGACACCCTACGGCCTCTTGGGCTCCACAAGGTTATATCAAGTGCGCCATTTGGAACGGTGCCCCAATTCTCTCACAATGCACCAAAAAAACTTAAAACCAAGAAAACCTCCTAAAGTCGATGGCTAAATTAATGGAATAAAAAAAGTCCTGTACCGTTTTCCTCAACAGTCCTCAGAGAGAGTTCCCCTAAGCGTTTTAATGATGTCTGTGATGTCAAAGCAGTATGCTGTGTAGTGGGTGGTAGGTGAGAGCTGCATACTGGGCGTCAACACGCGTGTTCTAGCTACGCCATCTGCTAAACAGTTTAGGATGGTGATTGGTCCTGTAATCACAGTCAATGTGTTTGTGCACACTTCTGCATGTGTAGATCATGAGTGTTCAACAGACAGCAAATGTAACCACTGTAACACACCACTCCGCTTCTTCCATACTCTTTAAAATGAAACACTTATGCATGCAGACATACCAGAGTCTCATAATGCAACACAGAATCAGATACATTTCATTGCAGTACATTAACGTAACTTCATGATAATTTTTCTTAAAACTGTCACAAACTTCTCTTTAATTGTGCAAGGGGTTGTGGGCAATACACGTATAAAAAAAAGCATGCACCTTATTTTCAGTGCATTATGCTAATGTCTATTTTTGCGTTAACTTAGTTTAGAACTTATTTAGAGCTCAATGCAGGCCTTTCTTTAGATTTCATATAAAACATGTCTGCTTGTCTTCAGTTGATTGACAAGTCGCTATTGAAAACATAACTTTTCATTACATCAGCCAAACGTAAAGGGTTTGTTGACCCAAAAATTAAAAATGAGCATTTACCCACCTTATGCTGTTCCAAAGATTAAATATTTTGAAGAATGCATGTGAACCAAACAATATTGGAGCCCACTGACTCTCAATGTACGGACAGACATTTCTCAATAAATCTTCTATGTTCCACAGAAGAAGGAAAGCCATAAACTTTCATTTTGAATGACATGAGGGTGAGTATATGATGACAATTTTCATTTTGGGGTGACCACTTTAACAGATCTTCTCACAATGTTTCATTTTCAACCACAACCTTAAAAACATGTAACAAACAGCTTTTTGTATATGTTTCATGTGCATTCTGCTATAACACTGAGGGTTTCACAAGTCTCAGAATTCCCTGATAATACTTGTGACCAACCACAGCTGAATTCCAACCAACTTGCTAACAATGTCCAGCAGAAAGTGCCTAATCACTACCAGCCACAACCCTGCATGTTTCACATTTCCACCCAGTGCAATAACAGAACTAACAATGTTGAAATAAGTTTTGCTGCAATTAGAAAACTAACAGCAGGAATTATTGGTGAGGCAATAACACATTTGCTTGATGAAAATATCTGATGTTTTTTTTTATTTTTAATTACAATGACATGCATGCTTAAATAGCAGACATAAGCTGCCAATTATGTCAAAGGCCTATAAAATCTACTGCAGCCCAAGTACATTCGCATTTCTGCCTTTGGCTAACCATACTACATACTGAGTAAGTGGAAATTACTCGAGCAGGAAGCTAAAAAATGCTATTACAGCATAAATGTGGTACAAATCCATAACGTCACATTTACTTGTTAGTATTGCCAATTCTTTTTTTTCCCCTCTCATGCTGACTAAAACCATTACAAGTATCCAACTTTCTTTAGCCTGGCTGCTAGATTAAGTGCTTGGCCAACATGTAAATGACATTGGACTAGAATTTCCAGTCTTTTCCCTCTTGGCTTATAGAAACACAAACATTTGACGAACTGTTTGTAGTTTGGCAGTAGTATTTAGGTGAGCGTGTGAATCCAGCCAATTGTCCTTACATATATTCTCATGACATCTTACATTAAGCCTGCACAACTGACATAAAGTCAATGACCTTTTTGGCTTGTGTGTAAACATAAAACAAAGACTATGTAGGTCGGCAATCTAATGTTTTGTAGATTGCAAATGGATGACAAAATGAATCTGATAAAGCTCTGTACTTTCCAAGAGTCTTGCAAGACTTGCAAAGGCACTTTTGTAACATGAAGCAGTCTGCTAAACATGGGAGTGTTTAGGCCTAGTCCTCTGTGGTCAATTTAAGATCACACAGGAAAGAAAAAAGACAAAAAAACGGCCACACTCGCAGCTGTGTTTTTCCATTTTTACACAAGTGGACAAGAACAAACCAATCAAAAGGGGATCAAGTGAAAGTCTATGACACAGGACACACTCAAACACAGGAAGACTCAAGACTCAAAAAAACACACCAGCCCTCTGGGGCCATGACTGCAGCTCTGTGCGTCTGTTCATGCATGAAGGAGTCTTCTGGGCGACTCTAGCTTCTGGGTTAGTATAGATCAGTTTATGTCCTCCTTGTACAGTGTTGGTTCACTGGTAATGTGTTCTAACTTACATTTGAATTCTACTTCTGTATTTTTCATTTAATAAGGCCCTTCCAAATGACTTGTGACAACATTCCCCAATGTGTTAAACTCTATAGATCAGCGAATCATGCTAAAGCGCTACAGCTGACAGAGAATTGTATGCAGGTCAAAAGTTCCAACACTATGCTCAAAGTGCAAGTACTGAAAGCATAACATGACATTCAGAGGATAATTCTTGTGAAAAGGCCTTTACTTATGATTTGTTCTTCTGGCTTGTATCCTGGAAATACTGCCAAGAAGATCCTTAAATTTCCTCCAAAGCTTCTCAGTGGTCTACTAGATCTACTCAAACATGACAGATACAGACACTTATACACACAGCTTCCGTCAGCAACCCAGCAGTGCCAAAGACGTTACTGGAAGAAGGCCACAGTCCAACCACTGTAATTGTATTTATTAGTGTAAGCCACAGGGTCAAGCTGAGATCAGGACATGTGTCCATTGGTACAGGAATAACAGCCTTTGGCACCGAGTAGTCAAAAACATCTACTCAAAACATCTTTCCATCTTCCTTTAACATGTTGAGGCCTTGTAAAAAAGTTTTAGTTTTATCTCAAATGAGGCTAAAGCTTGAGAATCAGCCAGGTATTTAAACTTTTGGTCTCGACGTTGGTCATAGAGTAGTACAGAAAACAAAGATAAGCTTTGCCATTCATATCGTCCTTCAGCTATGAATTAGGGGTGTGCGATATTTATCGTCTATGATAACATCGTACTTGTTGTTTTAACAATATGCGAGTTGACATTTTCAAGTATGTCTCTTACTTTGCATTGCAAAAAACAAACAAAAACACATCTTACCAGTCCAAAAGCATTCACTGCTTGAAGAAGCATATTAGAATACAGTTAAAATGCCCCTATAATTCAAGTTATGAAAGCAAAAACTACCCCTGTATGGGTTTTTGTTTACTATATTTATATAGTTAAGTAATATCACACAAGCAAGAGCCGTTTTCCTAAATATTAGCGTGTGAGTGTGATCGCAAATGTGATATTAATTTTATACAACAGGTCAACAAACAAGAAGTTAATATTGAGTGAGTTACACTTAGACACTATATATCAGTTAATCAAAATATCAGTTAATTATCGTTATCAAAAAAGTCCCAGTAAATATTGAGATATAATTTTGTGTCAATAATCGTACACCCCTACTACGAATCCCAGTCTAGTACAAATAATTTCTTAAAACAAACTTAAAATCAACATGAAATGGAATTCACAACTAGTTTTACTTCCATGATATGCCAAGATATTCAATGAGGAAAGATGCATGACGGGACTTGTTTTATCTATTAGAAACCAATTTGAACATGAAAGGTGGGATTTACACACCAAAATGCAGTCAGTTAAGGAAAATGCACCTTTTTCTTTACTTTTTGGCCTTCCTTCCACTGAGATGGCATTTTTGTCCTGAGCTTTTTGAAGGCGCTCACAAGTGAATATATTTGAAAATTTCATATTCATGTTGTAGTGACTGTGAAAATGGAGGTATTTGAAAACGATGATGCATTTTTAGTCATTTAACGCATATTTTACTAATAGATAACTATGGTTGTAACAATATTGTCATGCCTGCTCTTCACATTTATACAATCACTTTATAAAATCTTCATATTACATTCAGAAAAATATGACAGGAAATGTACCGTATTGACCCGAATCTAAGACGATGTTTTTTTCTTGGAAATACATCTGAAAAAACGCGGTCGTCTTATATTCAGAGTCTAGACTTTGACATGTCAATAATACACCCACAACAATAGTTGGCACCAAATACGCATAAAACGAGTGTGCCATGAAATACGTAATGTAATGCGT
>NW_015506226.1:499161-514096 GCF_001515645.1 Sinocyclocheilus grahami | reverse complement strand
CTTATAATCAGGGTCGTCTTATATTCGGGCCAATACGGTACTCACAATTGCTATCTTGTGTCAAAACTGCGTATTAGACCATAAATGGAATGGCGATTTTGAGCGTGACCTGAATGCACCAGTGAGTGGTGAAATGTTTTGTTAATAAAACTAACAGAGTTAAGAACAAAGTATGGCGTGAGATCTTTTTATGTCTAGTCTCTTGGTATCTTCTCAGTGAGCTTTTAATTAATATTATTGAGTAGAATAAAACTACACCTAAACAGCTCTTTCTCAATACCAAGCCCATGTGGCCTATTTGACACGAGCCAAAAGGAAAGTCATTTCAGAGGCACAACTATTTATTTTTGTCTCTGGAATAACCTAAGAATAACTAATCTTTCACAATAACACCGCAGGAGCATATGTTAAAGGAATAGTTGACACAAAAGTGAAAATTCTGGGACCATTTACTCTTTGATTTGGAATGGCATGTCTACTACTGTACAGTATATATATAATCCTCATAACCACGACAGGACGGTCACATTTTTATAGTGACCTCTCTAATTTCATTCATTACTCATTAGATTTACAGTAGATTTCCATCCTGCTATTGCCACATTACTACCTCCCTTTGAAGAGATAACAACTCCTCCACCAAGAAAGAGCTCAAACATGGCTGTAGGGTACACCTCTCATGACAAATAATGAAAATGATAGATCAATTAACTAAAAGTGTAATAGGGAAAATGTGAAACCTACCATGCGAATGAATGGAATGGACCAAGGAGCTTAAGCTCATACAAAATTTAGACTACATCTCTCTGGAACTTCACACCATGTGCTCAAACAAGAAGCATACTGACAAATGCCTCTATGAAAGGCTTTCATGGCACATTTATGAGCAATTTATGACTTTATAGCATCATGGCATTAACCGAGAACCAGCATTGGGTTCAGAATGTCAAGTATTTATGGATTCCAGAAAGGTGTTGTATTACGTTAAGGTGGTTCTTCAAGATGGTGTAAGCTAGATGCCATCATGCTTTCTCCTGCGAAAACTTTTAACTCACAAGGTCATCTGGTTTCTTTGGTTTATTCCTTTGAATAAAGGTTTTTAATTTACATATAGTTTTTGGATAGTCACTGATCTTTTCATCTTTTCATGTTGTTTGTGCACTTCCTAAGTAAGTGTGTGTGTGTGTGTACTGGTTTATATATCCTGGTGGGGACTTAAACCTGAATACACACAGACTCATGGGGACTCGTGTCACGGTGGGGACCTGAATTGTGGTCCCCACGGGTACAAAAGCTTATAAATCATACAGAATGAAGTTTTTTGAAAATCTAAAAATGCAGAAAGTTTCCTGTGAGGGGTAGGTTTAGGGGTAGGGTTGGTGTAGGGCAATAGAATATACGGTCTGTAACAGTAGAAAAACCATTACGCCTATGTAGAGTCCCCACAAGGATAGCTGACCAGACATGTGTGTGTGTGTGTGTGTGTGTGTGTACGCGTTTTTGTGACAAATGAGGACATAAATGTGTATAATGACGTGAGAGAGAGAGAGAGAGAGAGAGAAAGAGATCACTATTCCATGTAACAAATCTACCTTGAGCTTAAACAAACAGTGTAGTACACTGAGACATGAACAATGTAAATAGAAAGCTTCTGTATTCCAATGTGGGACAATACAGCAGTCATAAGACAAAGTGCTTCATGGTAACACTTACATTACATTACAGTGTAGATATTATTACATACTGTAAAATACCGTATGTTACTATAAATGATTACCAACGTAAGAACGTGTGATTACAATCAGTTCATTATTTCATTAGTAGCCTATTCAGTACTTATTTATGCAATATTAACATTGCATTGTAAAGTATGGCCTTTTTTGTTTTGATTTGTTTACTTTAAATCAACCTATTTGAACAAGACATAGTTCTGCATACTTAATGCATCTCGGCCAACAAGGGTATTTAGCTTTACATAATTTTGTTCAATTAATTTAATACATACATATGTTATGTAATATAGTTACTGACTTACCTTTAGTTGAAAAGGATGGATCTCATTTAGAGAGTGTCTTCTAAGTTTTTTAGTAAGGGTCTTCAGCATTCTGTCTTTGATTGTTCTCAGCTTTGTTTAAGACCACTGCTTCAAGTTACAGATTCATATCCGATACATAAGGTCTGGACTGATCACCTCTTTCAAAGAACAGTCAATGAGTCTATTCAGAGATGTTCAGCTCCATGCAAACAAACTCATGCTGAAACACAAACAAACAACGATCATGAGTCCCCAGAGCCAAAACAACAGCAGCAGACCTCCGTGCAGAAGGACACAATCTGTTTAGAGTGAATTTACGACAGTCTCATAACTTGGTCTAAACGACCATTACTCCGATGAATGTAGTTTAATCAAATATAACTATTGAATTCCTGTATTGTGTTGAAATGATCAGCGACATTGACATTCTTCCTCATAAACGTTTTTCAAATCCAGATGGGTGAAACCAATGTTATTCTTACTCCAAACGCCAGATGGACAATGAAGCTGAAGTGTGTATAATTACAAAAAATATATAAATAAATAAAAAGTCTCTAGAATCTCAATCACACCCATACATACACACACTCACACATACACACATACGTATGCGCTCTACACACACTACTCTCGCTAGCTCATGCTCGTCGTGGTCTCCCATTGGTTGCTTACACCGACGATGCCATTGCGTTCTAACAGGAGGCGGGACAGTAACATCTTAAAGGGGTATGAAGAGTTTTTGCAGGGTCTCTGAGGTCAAGTGTGACCTGTTTCTTAAGCACAAGAAGAGCCCTCCTAATCTATAGGCTCATTTTAGATGCCTACAGCACTGTATATACTGTGGATATTTTATTTTAAGTGATATTTTATATTCTTTTTTTCTATATTCTTATACAATTTTATATTCTATAATTGAGCATCGAACTGTACAAACGTTGTAAGAATAATTTCTTCATATGAAGCAATTCTAATGTGTTGTTAGAAGCCAAATTATCTCTAAAGTTAAAACAGATTTAGTGTAATATATATATATATATATATATATATATATATAGGTGCAGTAAGTTACAGTACTTTTTGATATGTTGTTTAAATGTAAATAAATTAAAGTAAACAACAGTAAAGATAATAATAGTAATAATAATAATAAAATAGTAGTAGTAGTTCATTGCTCTTCTTAGCATTGTGTCTTCACTTTTTGTCTCCATAGTTGCACTTTGTTCTAGTCTACTTCTTGCATTTATTACTTTTGTAAATATTATATTTTGCCTGAAGTGTAGGTCTGCTGTTATGAGATGCTATATGACATATCTTCAAGAAAAACAGATCAACAAAAATGCAAGGAACCACACTGAGAACAGATATTGAGTTATGTTTTTATATATTTATATATATATTTTGAACACTTCTTGTTTTTTTGTCATTGGTTTGCTTTTATTTATGTTATGTCATGTCATGTTATATGTTATGCTATGTTATGGGGCTTCTATACTCATGTCAGTGCCACTGCCGCATGAAGAAGTCGTGGCCTAATGGTTAGCGAGTCCCAAAGGTTGTGGGTTTGAGTCTCGTACCGGCAGGGATTGTAGGTGGGGGGAGGGAATGTACAGCACTCTCTCCCACCTTCAATACCATGACTGAGGTGCCCTTGAGCAAGGCACTGAACCCCCAACTGCTCCCCGGGCGCTGCAGCAAAAAATGGCTGCCCACTGCTCCGGGTGTGTGTTCACAGTGTGTGTGTTCACTGCTGTGTGTGTGCACTTTGGATGGGATAAATGCAGAGCACTAATTCTGAGTATGGGTCACCATACTTGGCCACATGTCACGTCACTAAGAAGATAATGTAAGAACACAATATGACCACTAGAGAGCACTGTCTTTTTAAAAATGAATGAGTTGCGTGGCTTTTTGTCATGTTAGTATGACAGCTATGAAGCTGTTTGAAGCCAGGAATTTCTTCTTTTTGAAATAAGATGTGTATTGAAATACTTGTTTTGAGTTAGAATTTACAGTTTTACAGTTTCTGCTTTTGACACTCTTCATGAGTGAAGACAGGGGCGGATTTAGTGATTTGGGGGCCCCAGGCAAAATACAGGAATGGGGCCCTATACAATTTCACACATTTACAACCTTGAGGTTGCTTTTACTGTTGCTCGCTGCTGCACGACCGTGTCCCATAGTTGTCCAATCTTTTAGATTTTTCATGTACATGTTATAAATAAAGGATTTCTTTAATGTTGTAAATCCCTTGTTCACATTTAAACAGGTTATAATAGTATTAGAGTAGGTTGGACACTAGGTGGTGTGTTGGGGTCATTTTCACGCAAGGCTGTCTAATTCTAAACTTTAAAATATACATTTATTTTTATTTATTTTAATTAAAACGAGTGAGTGCCGTTTAAAAAATTAAAATAGGACCTATTTAATATGCACTGTTGCTTAGTATTAAAATTATAGCTTCAGATGCATGATATTTGTAGGGCCCTATGAAATCCGTTTTATTTTTCCCAAATTAGCCTAAGTTTTATTTTTTCCAAAATCTTTTTTCCCATTTAAATTTTTCTGGATTCCGTTTTTTTGGGGGGGGGGGTTTCATTTACATTTTTCTGGATGATTATATTAAATTTGAACAAAAAACATGTCTAATTAATTAAATTCACCAAACTTGTTTAATTTAACAGCAATTTCGGCCTATTAAAAGTTGAACAAAAATTACATTCAGTGCCCAAATTGTGCGCTTTCTTTCTTTTTTATTTACATTTTTCTGTATTCCATTTTAATGGTTTAATCAAAAACATATCTAATTAATTGAATTCATAAAAACAACGTAATTTATTAATTTGTATACAATAATAGGGCCCTATGAAATTTTAATTTTATTTACTTATTTTTTTAGAAATTCTGTGTTGTGTATTTTCATTTTGCTGGTAATCAAATGAAGTCGAAAACATGAATCTATCTTTTATTCCAATGAAAACTAAACAAACCCTTTAATTTTTGTACTTTCAAAATGCTACACAACAGAAGTTTACTGTGTAACGAGCAATGTCACGGAATTCGTCAAATATTGAACATTATATAAGCACGTAATGTTCATTCATAACTAATGTACATAATATATTAACTAATGTACACACACATGCACACGCATACATATATATAAATACGTATACATATAATGATGAGAACATTTCACTTTTAGCCTGCTTATTAGTCATCATGCCCAATAAATGGCAACAACATCAAACAAATCTGTTGCATTCCACGTCAGTGTTTTTCTTTGGGCTCCCTTTGAGCCAAACAGGAAAGAAAAAAAAACTGATGACATGTGGAGCGTTGTGACCTTCACACCCTTCTTGCAGTAGGCCTACACAAACGCTCTCAGCCTACTTGTCCTGAACGGCACTGACTTTCCAGGTGCACACAGCCCACACCGCCCACCGCTCTCTGGATCAGCTAAGCCCATCTCTTCCTCCCCTGTGGTCTGCCTCCCTCTCTCACCCACTGACCCACTGGCGGAAAGTGTGGGCACTGTGCGTCCAAGAGTCCGCTTTTAGAATGCCAGATGGCTATTTTCTTCCACAAGCACTCTAAAAAAGGACATACTTACATAAAACTACCACTGTTAAAAATGCTGGTCCTGAAGAGATCTTTAGAGAACAAAGGAAACATTTCTCTGTCAAACACCTATCTATGTTCCTTTTTGAAATAACACATAGCAAATGTGTAAGTTTAAAGCAGAGATGAGTCACTTTAAAAAAAAAAAAGATATTTCGGGCCTGTCATTGTTCATGATGATGTGTGAATAAGAAAAAAAAATCGAATGAAAAGCCACTGATCCATTTACTTTAAACACACTGTCATATGGAATGGCATGTGATTCAAAGACAGCAAAACATTAGGTAACTTTTTCCATTTTAACACCAAATGTCAGGGATATTTATAGCACAAATCATGACTTGCACATGCAGATGTTGCCATGATGTGATATACTAGTTGTATGACTTCTGTTAAATTTTGTTAAAGTGTGATAACATTGCTGGTGACAGGAAATGACCATATCCTGTTGGAGAATGTGTGGGTGTGCATATCAGCATACTGCTTGTTTCAAAGGTTATAAAATAAAGCAATGTCAGCTTTAGTGGTTAGAAATGATGTGCAGTTGTGGTGTCTACGTGCATGCCATAAAATAGAGTCCGGTTTCGCAAAAGGGAAACTGTTGGTAAAATGGAGATATTTTTTGGATGACCTTCTAGTAAAATGTTTCAAAGAGCAAGTTTCTAAAATGATTCAGAGCGAAACTTTGGATTGTTCCGATGATCCCAGAGCACAAACAGTCTTTCATAGTGATTAAATATTATATGCTGTATTATTTAACCAATTATTAAGCTATTATCAAGAGTAGAATGTTTATGTAGCAGATAAGTGGTAGGACAACAGATATGTTTAGCCACTTTTTCAAGACAAGTAAAAGCTTTAAAATCAAAAGGGGGTATTACTGATGTATTTTATGTGCATAGAATAAAAGGTAGTAAAATATCCTGAGCTTGTGTTTACCACAGACCTAATTTTAGGCATTTCATCAAAAACTCATTGACTTGGGTGGAACCAGTGCTGAAAACTAATTTCCGGGTTTTGGCTTACAAAGACATGTCATCTCTGCAGCATTCTTTTAGATACATCCATCTGGTGATAATCAGAGGTCCAATTGCTTTCACGAGTAGCACAGCACTTTGCAGCAAGCTGCATGATTTAAGGGATCATTTACATTTTTAGCACAAACTTGCAGGATGAGTTTCATGTCTTTGTTTAATACTTATAATATTGGTTTGTTCCAGTCCCTGACATTAAACGAGTGCCTAAGCAAGCACAACTAACACACTTGTGCAGTAACATCCCAGTAGCTCACTTTTGTATTTAATTCCTAGGACAGAAAATTTTTGTTAGCTTGATACTTAAAGCAGTTATTCTGTACCATCACACTCTAAAACATGCTGGGTTAAATATAACCCAGCGCTGGGTTAAAAAGGGACAAGGGTTGTATTGGTTATATTTTACCCAGCATTTTTTAGAGTGCAGTTTTAATGACGTACTGTATGAAATTAAAGAAGTGTATCAAACACTTCAGTGAACTGCATGTAAATGATTCGAACGTCTTCGAGTCTTCTTCGAGGGAAGTAATGCTTATGCAAGTTCAGACCTATGAGACATGGAGAGCGGAAGCAATACAATCAGAAGTGTTCCAGTGACTAATCTACGGCTGGGTTAGTAAAGGCACGGATGTGTTTGGGGTGCTACTTCCCGCATAACCTTGGCATCAGTTGCTAGGTGATGGATGGTTGGAGTGGAGACGATAGGTGTCAAATTTGACCTCCAAACAGGATTTAGCAAATGGTTGTTGGGATAGTTCACCCAAAAATTATGTCATCATTTACTCACCCTCCAAACCTATAGTAGTTTCTTTCTTCTGTTGAACACAAAAGATATTTTGAAGAATGTTGGTAACCAAACAGTTGCTGGTAGCCATTGACTTCCATAGTATGGGAAAAAAAATACTATGGAAGTCAATGGCTACCAGCAACTGTTTGGTTTCCAAAATTCTTCAAAATATCTTCTTTTGTTTAACAGAAGCACATTGTAAAAAAAGTTTCCGTAAAATTTACGGTAAAAAACCAGCAGCTGTGGTTGCCGGAATTTTACCGTAAAAAATACGGTAGCAGTGTTTTAGGATTTACGGGTTTAACTTAAATTTACAGTTAAATACCGTAATTGCATTATCTGATATAATGTTAATATACCAACCTATTGAAGTACTGAAATCTGTTTTGTACCTTTGTAATACACTGATAACCACCAAATTCAGGTGGTGATGAGAAAGTCACATGATGAACCAACGCCCATCACAAGAAGATTTTAAATAATAACATATATAGAAGGTGCACAGTGTAATTCACACAAACACTAAACACCATCATGGTAACACATATGAAACTGAAATAATGCAATAAACATTCATTTAACAACATTAGGTGTAACACACAACCCTAATATACAAAACTGATAAGAAAAAACTAAGAAGAAACATAGTTATTTCAACAAAAAAAACATTAAATTTGAAATGTAACGCAGGGAATTCTGGGAATGTCAATTTACGGTTATTCACTGTAAATTATATGGTATATACGGTATTATACGTAAAATTTATGTCCAATACATGCAATGTCCAATACAGTTTTTCACCGTATATAGTAGGGGAATTTACCGTTAACCATTTAACAGGTTTTTACTGTAACATTTTTACAGTCTTTTACCGTTAAATTCACGGTCATTTTTTACAGTGAAGACATTCATACAGGTTTGGAACAACATGAAAGTGAGTTGACTGATGACAAAATCTTTATTTTTGGGTGAACTATCCCCTTAAATAGTTTTAAACAGTTTTTGTTCCACATGACAATTTAGTATTTAGACAATGTATACTGTATATGCTATATTGTAGCTAACTTGACCATAAAGTTACCATAGAGTAAGCTAAAAAACTATAAAAAAAAAAAGAAAGAAGGATATGCAACCATTTTCATTTGAAGTGACTTTAAAGCTTCACTTTATTACCAGTATTCGCTGTATTTCCACCAACCTCTGATCATTTTCAACAGACCATTAAAATTTTTCATTTTCAGCAGTGCCATGGTTTCACAGTAGGTTTCCAGCAGTACTGTAAGTGGACTGATCTTATTCTACCCTCCCTGTTCCTTTAATTCATTCATCTTTTCTCTCTGCCTCCTCTTTCTCCTCATGGCAGATGTCAGCAGCCTACTCTCCCCTCAGTGGGAACAGGAGGCAGTCCACTCCCACTCCCGCTTGCGTCACGGAAAGGAGAGAGGCTTCCGAAAGCGGAACACAGATGGGAGAGCCATCCATTGATGAGAACTAAATCCACACAGACTGCGATTGAGGCATTTGACACTTCTGTACTAATGCATTAATGAGTGGTAATGTGAGAATTAAGATGCAGATGAGTAATGTGAGAGGAAGATTTATTAATTTTTTTTACTTATTATTAGCACTTATTTATTTATTTTTGCAACTGATTAGAAATTAATACCTTGTGTTACATCCTGTGCCTTTCAGGTATTTTTTATTGAGTCAAATGTAATTGTTACTTAATGAATTTCATCTTATTGTCTGTCTTGGATCTAAAATAACAATGTAATTGATCAGGCTTAACCAATCATGGGCATCTGTCAGCTGAAGGCAGTGCTTTCTGCAATAAAAGGTTAAGTACTTTTTTTCTTTGCAGTAGTATTCTAAAAATGATTTCATGAGATGCTTTTGTTCTAATTCAGAAACCTGTTACGTATGGAGGACTCATTGAGAGGGTACGACATCATCTGGTTCTCTGAATTGCCATCGCCGTGGCAACCTGATGCACATCCTTATGACATCACAGCTCACGCAGTCAAACAAGCAGGGACAGAATGTGATTTGAGTGTGAGCACCTGCAGTCTACAAGACTCTCTGACCAATTCATTGAACCTTTACACTAAATATTTGTAAATATTTTTTATATTTAATATCTGTGGGAAAAGCCTTTTATTCAGAGGACCAAACTGAGCAATAATCACAAAATTGATGCAAGTTTAACATGAAACTAAATTCGAACCTTCTCAGGTTCAGAAAACGCGATCAATGTTTAGGAAAAAAAGGAATCAATGTTTTAGGAAAAAAAGTCTTTGTCGATTTCGTAATTTTGGAATATTCACCATTTCAAAATAATCTGTAGGCAGATCAAATTTGGCAGCTTCGCTCTTGCACATGTGTCTATTGCAGCATGTTGTGATGACTTGCTGCTTGTGTCAGTGACAGTAAGCAGGGTGGATCCGTTAATCAAATCTGGGAAGACATGAGCTAATTCAGCAGGCTGAATGAAATGCTTCTTCTGCCACTGTAAGGTCTCTCCACAGAATCATCAACTATGACGCAGGCAGTTTCACACACATCCTGCCAGCTGGTAGCAGTGTGGCCCATCCAACAATTCATTTCCTGAACCCTGTCTTCCTTTTGGCAGTATCGTTTCCCCTCTACTAGTCATCACTCCTATAGAAGCTGCCTCCCACATTAGTAAAACTTGAATATGAGCTGCTGGTCAGCAAGTAGAGCACACAGTTAAGGTCACGTGGACACTGTGGTGTTGTGGGACTGACAACAGCATTTAAATGCAAGACCGAATGCTCCAAATGATCATTCCAAATTTGGACAGAACAGGGCTGCCATTAAAATTCAACGATTTCTTTTTATGTGTGCACCCCCTCTCCCCAGGGCCTGGAACAGCGCAGACTCCAATAATACAGTTACTCCGAAGAACATAATTTAACATTTTATTTTCAAATAAAACAAGTGATTTGGCAGACTTCAAAAGATAAGTTTGCCAATTTGCAACCATCTTTGTATTGTTACAATGTGCTGTGCGTAAATGAACAGTGTACATTTTTTTATATTTGAGTTTTTTTGATAGTTTTTTGACTGGGCTGTCACTAATATTCGATCATTTTTTTATGTGTGGGCCTCCTCTCCCCAGGGCCTGGAACAGCTCAGACTCCAATAATACAGTTACTTCAAAAAATATAATTTTAAAATTAATTTTCAAATAAAATAAGTCATTTGGCAGACTTAAAATTTAGTTTTTGTCAATTTGCAACCATCTTTGAATTGTTACAATGTGCTGTACGTAAATGAACAGTGTACTCTTTTTATATTTGACAGTTTTTTGGGCATTTTTATTAGTTTAACAACTATATAGTTTTATTTATTTATTTATTTTTCAGTTTTAGTTTTAGTTCTTTTAGTACTAAACTACGTCTTTTAGTACTGTAGGCTATATTTTAAATGCCATAGGCCGCATCCAAAATTGCATACTTCCCTACTATATAGTAGGCCAAAAAAAGAGAATGTGACAAAAATATATCTGAATTCACAGGACTCATAAAAATGTAGGCAAAAAATACCCAGATGACATACTATTATGAATGGCAGTGAAGCGACGCAACTGACAACATGGTGAATGTAATCTGTCCTGATTACTACATGTGCACAATCATACCATAATAAACGTTCTTTTTTTTTTTCTTTTGCGGACGCAAAGTAATTATTTCTGCAAAACAAGTAGGCTACATACTGTACTCAAGAGAGTATGCGATTTTGGATGCAGCCTTTAATAGCAGGTTTATAGCAGAACTTGAAGTTGTAATTCTAGCTGAAAGCCACACCAACACTGTTTTTCCATGTTTAATACTGTACATCTGCTTGCTTTAAAGCAGTCTATTATATGCTGTATAAATACAGGGGACGTGACTTGACTGGAGTGCTGAATTGCAGAGCTGGTGCAGACATATCTGATCAGATGCTTTGCTAACGTTCTTTATTTTTGTTTTCTCACCGCTGTCATTTTTGTTGCGCGTTTTGCTTGTGTTGTTACTAGAGGAAAGCACGCAGCACGTGTTCATTCTATAATTGGAGATACATTTGGCATTGCAGAAAGTGAAGAAAAAAAACTTTTCACTAACAGATTTATTTTCAGTATCTTATTGAAAACATATTTAATTTGAAGTTACTTCCTTTTATTTTTACTTTTAATAAAAAAAACAGATGTCTTTAAAGTATTGTTTGTCAACTCTGTTACGGACAAATTAGCCAATGTGTAGAAATAGCAGTAAATCATAACAGGAAAAATCCTTCTTGTTTCATTAGACAAACAGTCCTTACATTCCATCACTTGAACCTGAGATAATATTTCACCTATGCATACCTTTCAAATTAAAAAAATACCTATGTCTTCACAGAACCGTCCACTTGGAGCAAATCTTTTTCATCTGAAAATGTATTATATACAATATCCAGTTAAAAAAAGAAATATTATAAGGGTGCAAAAATAAATCAATAATGTTTATTAGGATTTTAAACAACAAATGTATTGTTTTTTTGTGAAAATAGTTCATAAACAGAGTTGACCCTTTAAGTAACAGAATTGTAAAGTAACAGAATTGACAATTGTCCGAATGGACTGGCAATTCTGTTACCGCATTGTCAGCATTGTTACTCTACCTTAGTAACAGAGTTTGACAGTAACAGAATTGACCATTTTATTTATTTTTTGCCAAAAACTCCACTTGCTAGCATAAATGCTAAGAGCACATGGCACTAATGAAATCATGATTAAAAGACTTTTAAATAACACAAAGTGTGATCAATGAAAAAAATCTGTTTTCCTTTTGATATTGTGGTAACAGATTTGACACTTTATAAAATAACTCTTGCTGTAAGAACTTTTATTAGATTAAAATATTTTCTTAGAGCGAGCACATAGACTTTTCAGTGCTTCAGATCTTAACAATGAGGGAAAGTGACATCATTTCCTGTATCTCACATAGTTGTGGGAGATAATTCCACTAATTTAAAGGCAAAGTATAGTACGGTAACAGAGTTGACGCAAGATTTACGGACACACATTTTTATAAGAAAAAAGTTATTTAAAAAATAATAATAATGTTGTAGAATTAGGTAAATTACTCTTAATGAATGAAATATTACAAAAAGAAAAGTACAATAAAATATTTTGATTACACAATGACACAAGATGGAAAAAATGCACTGACTAATTCGGACAACAAGAAATCATGATTTTCAGCTATTTAAGACACTTTTTGCAAAACATCATTATATTGTTATGGACTGTAACATCTTGTAATAATGAATAACAATGAGTAACACAGTATTAAAATAATTAAAAATATAACCATTTGAAAAAAGCAGAAAAAAAATAATGACTTCGGACACCAAATGTACCTACAATTATAGACTCACTCACGTATCTACATAGGCTATTAGTCTATTAGCAGCGAGAGGCATCTCGATGTTTTCTAACAGTATACCTCTGCTCAGGTATTTAGAATTTCTTTTTACCCCTAAGTGAAGAACGAAAAAGAACTTCACTGTTACACAGCTGGGGCCTTTAGCATCCTCACCGATGGACGATAATGTTCTGTTTATTATAAGCATGCTGCAGTTATGTTGTCTACCGCTTTAAATGTTAGAGCTTTTTAAGGTCTGGTGAATTCTGATCGGCTGCCAGTGTCCTGTGTGCCGTTATTGTTATATAGTTGTCGTCCTTTACATAGTTTTTTTTCAGTATGCGCTCCCTGGAAATGGAACATATAACAATGATGTCATTCTCTACTAGATAATTTACAGGTATATTCATATGCTTGACCTAGCACAACAGGAAAATATTTGTCATAAAAAAGTGAACCAAAATGTACAAAATGTATATAATCTATCTATAATTCTGCACTGGAAATTTGACATGAACAAAAAAAATATATATATTTTAATTCATTTTAAAAGCTGATTTATTTTGCAATCCAAACTAGTTAATTAAATTTGAATAACTGGATTTCTGGACTTTTTTTTCTCTCTCTCCATATAAGAGCCGCAGGCCCTGGGGTCATGACCCACCAGTTGAGAACCGCTTAAAAAACAAACAAACAAAAAGCTATTATCTAAAGTAAATTACAGACTTTACATGTCTTTAACCACTACGTTTTCACCTTTTCTATATCAGTAATAGACTGACCTTAATATTTTGCCTATAGACACTTACTTCATTGTTTTTTGCAGAAGGGGTTCATAGTGATATCCAGTGTTGGGGGTAATGCATTACAAGTAACGTGACTTACGTAATCAGATTACTTTTTTCAAGTAACTAGTAAAGTAACACATTACTTTTTAATTTACAAGAGAATATCTGAGTTACTTTTCCAAATAAGTAACGCAAGTTATTTTTTTCAATTGATTGACGGCTCTCCTGTCCCCATGTTGAGAGAAATCAGATGTTACTGTAGTTCTAAAATAAATATGAATATGCATTAATTCATCTCACTCACAAAAAAACAAAAAAAAACACACAGATTCAGTATTCCTCAAAATGAATAAAAATAATGCAACTCAGAATATGACGCAAACCTGCAATAATTAAATGTTAAACAACACAAATATCCTTTATGTATTTATTCCCATTCTATTAACCAATGTCTTTGCTTCTGACCTTCGATGATCCAGTTCAACCATACTAATAAGCAAAAATTACTCTAGACAAACATTTGTGTGTCTTTTTTTATTGCTGAAGTGTGTTGAAATGTCTTCTTCTGCATTCTACTGTACGGACGTAAATGTACTTTCCCTTCAGCCTGAGGCTTATTCATTTCACTTTTGGTGTGAAAAGGCTTTTATATTTGCCAAAAATATAACTTTTTTATTTGAAAAACAAACAAGCAAGCCCTGTCCAGATTTAAAAAGTAACGCAAAAGTAACGTAACGCATTACTTTCCACAAAAAGTAACTAAGTAACGTAATTAGTTACTTTTTTATGGAGTAACGCAATATTGTAATGCATTACTTTTAAAAGTAACTTTCCCCAACACTGGTGATATCCTAGCCACCCCCTATCTGAGTGAACAACTTGAGTAGAAAAAAAGAAAGAAACAAAAACTTTTATCAATATTTATTTTAAGTATTTTAAATGTGACTTCATTCATCCATCCATCCATTCATTCTTTCTTAAGCTTTTCATGTTTACATATCCACTTTCCATATCTACATGTTAAAGATATACATGTGTGTGTGTGTGTGTGTGTGAGAGAGAGAGTGTGTGTGTGTGTGTGTGAGAGAGAGAGTGTGTGTGTGTGTGTGTGAGAGAGAGAGTGTGTGTGTGTGTGTGTGAGAGAGAGAGTGTGTGTGTGTGTGTGTGAGAGAGAGAGTGTGTGTGTGTGTGTGTGAGAGAGTGTGTGTGTGTGTGTGTGAGAGAGTGTGTGAGAGTGTGTGAGAGTGTGTGTGTGTGTGAGTGTG
>NW_015506226.1:465452-497952 GCF_001515645.1 Sinocyclocheilus grahami | reverse complement strand
GGTGACCGTACGTGCCATTTTCCCAGGACGCGTCCTGGCCAGGATTTCTATATTGCCTAAAATCTCTAGGTTTTGGCTTTGTTTGCGTGTGCAGACCGATCGGTGTATGACATCAAAATACCTCGAGAGCATTTTGAAAGCATAAGGAACCGTCTGTATGGTGTTTTGATGTCATACACCGATCGGTCTGCACACGCAAACAAAGCCAAAACCTAGAGATTTTAGGCAATATAGAAATCCTGGCCAGGACGCGTCCTGGGAAAATGGCACGTATAGTCACCCTATTTATTGTCTTGTTGTAGGACAGACACATTGAAGTCGGTGCTTTGTACTTACCTCTGGCTTCTTGTGTTTCAGGACATTGCTGGTTCAGATGGTGAGTGCGGCGGGCACAGGTTATTGCTTTAACACGAAGAGGGGCCGATTGAGGGACAAACTGGTTTTGCGAAAGCATGACCCTATAGGTGAGGCGAACAATCCATTTAGTTCATGTTTACTTTTACTATATAGATTCTGTTTTCATCAAAAGAAGCCAAACTAAGTGGATAATGTGTTTTATGTCGTTGAAAGTATAATGGCAAACACTGAATTGATTTCCTCAGACTCCCAAATATGATGATCACTTTGAAAGGGACCAGTTGTATATATTCATGTAAACCACCTCTTTAGACTGTGTGAGATATAGTTATTTTACACATTTTATAAATTCACATCCGTTTCTATTAAAAACATTCACTTTGTATTACTTTGACAGCTTGCGTTTCCTACCCACTGTTAATGTTAAGACAAATAAACTAGAAACCTGTTCATTAAAAGAAAACGGAAACCTTTGAATTAAAATGTGTACATACACCAGTATTTGAAATAATTATCATTCCAGAGTAGTGGTCGACTGATATATTGCCAAGGCCGATATATCGGCCGATATTTGGCATTTTTCAAATATCGCCATCGGCCGATAAATGTTTCTGTTTAGCCGATGCATTCGAGGCGGGACTTTTATTTTGACGGCGCTGAGTTTTCCACACAGTGCTCACATGCTGCGTTCAAGTCCTCCTGGGACGTTCGTACTTACGAGTTGACAAGTCGTAATTACGACATCAGGTGCGTTCAAGTCCGTTTAGTCGGCACAAGATGGCGGTGTACCTTCTTTGAATAAATTACAAGAAAATACAACAGGGTCTGTTAACTCTGCTTATAGAAAATGAAGAGCAAAGAATTCGCATCAGGTGTGTTTTGCGTTTTTAATATTTTTTTTTTTAGACCAGGATCCCAGTATAACTGATTTTCAGCATTAACAAACGCTAAAATACAGAGATTAAAAAAAGATTTCAAATCAAAAGATTTTTCACCTATAGGTGCAAAAATGATAGCATTTTTTAAATTGGATTTCATTAACTAGCTGTGTAACAAGAACATGACCAATTTAAGTTTATAGGACAACTAAACTATCAATTTAAACAAAAATGTATCCTCAACTACAGACCATCCAATCCATCGATTCCGCCATGTTTCTCATTGACACGCCTCCAACTCGGAAACTCTGGGCTTAAAGAAAATTTCGAGTTTCAACTCGTAAATACGATCTATCCGACATGACTTGAATGCACCAACATTCTCCCTCTTGTTCGCCGCCGTCGTCGTTAACAGTTCTGTCTAATCCGGATAGAAGTCTGTCTAATAATCCGACAGAACGGTTAAACAAAGGAATTAAAATGTATACAAAACTTATTATAACGATTGCTTTTAAATTATTAGCAATAAAAAAGCAAACATAATACTTTCTCATTTGCCGTCAGCATTCAGCAAATACGCATTTACATCATTTAAACAAATCTTTGAATGGCTAATGAAAATGTAATTTCACAAACCTTGCAAACTTAGTCGGACCCAGTTGTGAGATCTTGTGAAATGTGCATGTGTATCCTGCATGATCGCGTGAAAAAAAAACAATATCGGTCGACCACTATTCCACAGTCATTTTTTAGAGAATATTGCCTAGTGAGCATGTCCATCACAAGAAACACTTCTAAATAAATATTGGTAACACTTTACATTAAGGTTTAATTTGTTACATTAGTTAGCTACATTACTTAACATAACCCAAAATTAACATTCTAAAATTATATTACTTATTAATCTCATTGAGTTAATTTCAGCATTTACTAATATATTTTTAAAATCAAAACTTCTATCTTGTTAACATTATATAGTGCACTGTGTCTAACACAAACAATTGTATTTTTGGTAAGACTTAATGTTAATAAAAATATATTTGTTCATTGTTCACAGTGCGTTAATTAATGTTAACAAATACAACTTAACTTTAAAAAAAGTATTAGTAAATATTGAAATTAACATCAACTATTATTAATAAACACTGTATAAGTATTCATCATTGTTATTTTATGTTAACTAATGTTAACAATTGAGACGTATTGTATAGTGCCACCTAAATAGTTTTCCATACACTTATACGAAGGTTTAGTTTTTATTTTTTCTAAGACTGTCATTAGACTAAATAATTGCTGTCTTGTAATTTGCCTTTAAAAAGCAGAAAGACAATGCAGTCATATTTGGTAAATATGTTAAATATTGTGTTACACATATTTAATAAATATATTAATTTAACATGCTACCTATGACCACCCTTCGAAATGCACTTTATAAATATTTTTTCTCTCAAGTGTTCTGTGGACACTAGATTGAAATCGACCGAGGTCGTGTACTCTTAAACGATGACAAAATAGACCTTCGATATGTTGTGCTCCGTCAACACAAAGTATCAAATTATGTTTAACCGTTTTGTGGGGTCTTTAAAATAGATTGTTTTATTAATGATTGTAATGTGTTTTTTTTCTTTTCTGTTCATATGTCAGTTAATGTTTTAATGTTTACTCTCCACAGTGAACAAACATGTTCTGTTCATTGAGAAGAGGAAGATACGTTCTCTTTAAAAATGGGAGACTCTTTTGATACCGACACTGAGAAAATTGACTTTTTAAAGTGTTACTGGCATAAAACAACTGCCACAGTGTGATGGTCAACATCCAACATATGAAAGTGTCACTAAACAACTATGAAGGAAGAAGATTTACATCAAAGTAAAGGTTTTGCATCACTGCAGCTGTGGATGACTGGTCTAATGAGACCAGAAATTAGTTGTATATCTTGTCAGGATAATATGTATTGTGTTGGATTTGCTTGGTTCTTTTGTTTTCTTTTTTGTACCAAGTCAGAAGTTTGACCTACTGCAAACAATGAACCACCTACTCAATGACAGATTGCTTCAGGCTGAAGTGGATTTGTTGGAATAATTAGCCTGCAAAATGTGTTTAATAGAAAAAATGTGTTCATTAAAAAAAAAAAAACAACCATTAGACTTGTACTTTCTGTAAATTGATATGGTTTTAGTTTATTTTCAGAGATATTTGAACATCATACCATTTACAAATAATGCCAGGAAGTTACATTATCCAGAACTCTCCAGGAAAATGGTTTTGTTTATTATACAAACAATAATTCTGTGGACACTGTGCACAGATTAATGGTGTTGTTTTTAGGTCAAGAGTCACCTTCAGTTCAGTTGGCAGATCCTTCTGAAATGGAAAAGACGTTTGAGTGCCGACAGTTTGTACAGACATGGCTGCGACAAGGTTGGCTCTCCTGGCCATCTCTTCCAGCGGCATTGTGGGATAATGGGCCATGTAGAAAGCCAGAGCGCCAATGAAGCTGTCGCCTGCTCCCTGTTAAGACATATTTTTTTCAATTCAGTTTGTGGCATTTGAATGAATGCTCATAATGCGGAAAAGTAGAACACTGAACTTTTCATCACCACTTAGAGAAACAAATATGACAGCAGGGGGTGCTGTCTACTTTTCAATGCCAGTTGGTCCAAAGGTTTGTAACTTGCAAAAGAAATTTGGGAAACAAATGGCACCACAATGTACACATTTTATTGAGTCAATCTTAAAATAAATATTAAACTACCAATTGTTCCGGATAATATTTAATGATGATGACATGACTTTAATTCTCTATTTGTGTGCTGAGTCATTTGTGTTTGCCGTTGTGCAATGCCAATGCATGGTGAGTAAGTCTGTAGATGCTGACTTGGGCACAGGTCACGGGTCAGAGTGAAACAACACACATGCTTTAAGCTTGCCTTGACCTCTGTCAGTGGTGTAGGGTCACCTTCTGTCTTGAAGTCTTTGTGAAGGTCTTCTGTTGTGAGTTGTGCACTTGCTGAGACCTGCAGTGTGACATTATTGGTGTGTGTGTGCATTTTTATTTACTCCTACTTCGTAATTACTCAGTGAATATTTATTGTTGGGTGATTCTCATGTAGCCTGACAATATGTCCAAGTCATGTCTAGACTCAAAATCAAAAGTACAAAATTTAATGCATTATGAAAATTATATATATATATATATATATATAAACATCTATATACGTATATATACACACACACACACACACACAATAATAGAAGTCTCCCATGCTCACTAAGGCTGCATTTATTCGATTACAGTAATTATTGTAAAATATTGCTGTTAATATTGCATATTACAGTAAAAACTTTTTAAATAACTGAATTCAATCTAACTCCATCTGAAACTAAAAATATATATGTATATATTTTAAGAAACTGACAAAGGGGAAATTTTGTTTATTAGTTTATTTATTTAGGGACATTCTTTTTTCCAAGTCAGCAGTAATACACACTAAGCTGCTTTTATTTTATCTCCACTTGTATGAAATTGATAAGGACACTGGCATGTTTCACCATGCCTGCAGGGGGTAGACTGGGATCTTAGGGGGAGGGGTGATGTCGGGTGTTGAATTTATGATGGGAAAGCACCGAAGAATGCAATGATGTGCTCCGATTTAACCGCAGATAGCCCTGTCACTGGTTCTCACAAGTCTACCAGATTACTCATCTCAATAGCCCGCCTCTTAACCATCGATCTCTATTACACACCGCTGACTGTCCCTTCGGTATCCATATAGCTACTAGGCCAAAGGCTGCAGTTGTCTAAACTCCCCTGCTGATTGATGACTGAATGAAGTGACCTATGCAGACAAGAATCCATTACAAAATGATCACAGTCCAGCTTTGCCCAATTTAGCGTAAGTCATGCATTTGGTCTGTTTGGGTGAATGGAAGAACATCTGCAATTGGACACATGGTGTGGTCATGAGGAAAGTTCTGGAAAAAAATTTGTATGGAATCAATTTAGGTAATGTCTCCACCTTCTTCAGATGAAGGCTAAACCTTCCACCCACCTCTCTTACTCCAATAAGATTCAACAATGGTGATATTTTTGCTATAGGTCAATAAGTTGGTCATAGTGGCAGTTCCTACTTTTAA
The DNA here is from genome assembly GCF_001515645.1 of Sinocyclocheilus grahami. Lineage (NCBI taxonomy): Eukaryota > Metazoa > Chordata > Actinopteri > Cypriniformes > Cyprinidae > Sinocyclocheilus > Sinocyclocheilus grahami. Next base: position 492,580 of record NW_015506226.1, on the reverse strand, counting down.
ATGTATTGCTGGGCAGCACAACTATACATAGCTATTGAAAATAAAAATAATACAATCACATAATCATATGTAGAGAGCAGTTCAGTTTGTAGTCCTAAAACTTTTTTTTTTGTAGAATACAGATGAATTGTACTTAATAATAAATAATAATAATAAAACCTGTGGTCCTGGAGATAATAATGTGAACAAGGAAATTAATAGGATTGATTCTAAATGCATGATGAAGTCAGTTGTCAATGCGATATACTAAACTAACATCTAATTTGGTGCTAGTCCATGATTATGGCCATTGGAGTAAAAGCATGGGAAAACTGAATGGTCACCACAGTTGGAACAACATTTTATCACAACAACAATGTACATCTGCAAGTCCACTGGTTAAATACAGTAAAAGTCTCCAAAAACAATGGAAGGAGTGGATGACTCGCAGATGATATGATCAAGATGGCATCCAGAAATTCAATGCTAACAAACACTGTTATTCTGTTGCGGATCACAAGCCATCAGAATTTCCAAGAGGTTGGTGTGCCATAAAAAGTGTTTTTGAAGGCAAACCTAATGATGCTCCGAGAGACATACAGTACAACCTTCAATGTTTGTTGATGGTCAAATCTCTAATCTTTTATAAACACACTTGGGGGTCTAAGATGTCGTCTTGTGTCACCACAGCATATGCTACTAGGATATGTTCCCTCAAAAGAATGGCTGCTGTCCAATGCGGCTCAGTGTGGGATCTTTGTGGGCTTCATTTACAGTCCCTTGGTGTGATGACATCAATGTTGGTTGGAGGCATGCAGTGTTTTCTGGTAAATACCCACCACCTTCTCCTGTAAAGATCCCTGTGGTGGGTCCTCTATGACTCTTTTCATAGCGGTCAAGTTTGGCTGATTGTGATTGTCTGAAACAACTACAAGCCGTGTTGTCTGGCTTGAAGGCAAGGTTCTGGAATTGGGTTGACCTCCAAATGCAAGAGCACAGGCCACCCACAGTCCATCTGAACGGAGTATGCTGTAGGTTAGACAACTTGGTCTCTGTGAGCACACATACGTAGGCTACAGATAGAATCACTTATGAAAGGGTTGGTCAGTTTTAGATACATAAAGGCCTTTGTAAGATTTATAGAGGAAAGGGATTCATCTTAGAATGGGTGGGTAGTCACACAGAGGAAAACTAGTTACTTATTTGCCCTTTCAAATTTGCAATAGTGCCTGCCGTGCTTTTCATGTAATGCCATACCACACAGCTTTTGATCACAGAAGAGGTGTCTAGCTGATGTGAAGCCGTAAAGACTGCCAAAAGATCCTTTTAACTTGAGACTGCTTCGTGTCCAAGAGAAAGGATTCCTTGGTTGTGAGTTCACACCGATGCTGTCTCTTTGAGATGTGTATAATGTCCCTATCTGGGAGCCAGAAGCTAAGTAAAAAGTTGGTAAACTTAGCAACCCACACACCATTTTTCATTCATTTTCAAACAAAAACAATTAAGGCAGTCCCATCAACTCATCTGGCAGCCAACTCTCTTCTCAACCTCTGGGAACAACAAAAAGTTGAGAATTTCTAAGTGGCTGTTAATGGGCGGTCTTTCATGGCTTTGGCAAGACCAATGAGCTAGCTGTTGTGAACACGGAACTCCTTCCCTCTTCAAATGCATGCCGAAGAACTGACAAGCCATAATGTCCACAACCCAACAAATTTAGTCAAAACTTTTTTTGTGGCATCCACTTTTTTCCTCAGCAAACACAAAGAAGTATATCGTCAACACTATATCAAGACACCAATTGTTGTCCATGACGTCTACGTGGTGTTTCTGTTCTTATTTCAGTTAACTTATTGACTTCTGGTTGCAAAAAGACTCTGCAGTAAGTGACAGAATCTATGTTTAAATGAATACCCCTCTTTCACGTCTAAATAAGTGTGACAGACCCAAAAGTGAGTACTTGCAGCAACAACAGATTAATGTGACATCCTGTTATCAAGGTGTTTCAAGTTGATCAGTGGGCATTTGGCTTAAAAAGTATAGTACATATTTTTGGAATATTCTAATTTCTGTCCTAAACCATTGGTTGCTAAGTAGTTGTGTATGAGCTGTGGTGCAAACAGCCACATAAACAAAAAGACAGCATTCAATTCTTGCAGTACCAGAGTTGAGGCAATTTCATGCCTATTCTCTGAACAACAAGGGGTTGTTTAGAATGAAATACTCAGATTTGGTGACACTGCAGAAAACGCTGGATTCAGGCCAAGGAGCACAGAGCATCGCTGGGCTTCGTGACTCACACCACTATGCTCGGAGAGAACCATGGTAAACACTTTAACCTCCTATTGAATGTTCTTTAATGACTAAAGATAGTCCTCACAAATAAACACACTTGTCACATACTTTTTGCTGCTGGCAGACCAAATAACGGGAAACACAACACAAGTTTATTTAAAAAAAAGTGATATGCCATCATTCTTTGAGAATAAGCTGATGGAAACATGCCTTGCTCCTGTCTAGCCGTTGAGATAAAAATCTGGCACTTGGCCCCATTCCCTCCTCCTCCAGGCTTTTAACAAGTGGGAAAAAACACAGTTACTGGAAGAGGGATCAGGGCATCCAAAAGAGTTAAACAACTCAGGATTTATGGGTCATCAATTTGCGCGGGAACAGGCCGACCGCCACGTGGAGACCACAGCCAGGAGGACTCCCGCCGAGTGGATCACTGCTAAGCACTGAGTCATCCAGAAAGGGCAGGGGAGCCAGGGGCAGCCTACCCTGATGAGACTGGACGTCACATGCTGTGTTCTACATGTGTGAGTGTGTGAGTTTTGAGAGAGACGTTACGAGTGTGTTGTGGTTAAAGATCAGACAAAATAAAAGGCATATCTAAATGTTTTCATTACTGTAAATGAAGAAAAAAAAACTACATATGTATGCACATAAAAAGTAAGGATTAAGAGTTAAGGATTTTTAAAAAAAAAATTCCCTGCACATTGGTTGCACCACATGGCTTTGATCCCCTTTTTAAGTTTTGTTAAAATGCATTTGAGTAGTAATAGTAAAGTGGTAATTATAAAAGATAAAATACATTGCTTGCATCAGTATGTGCCACTCACAAAATCTTGTATGTACTGTAAATAATCCATACAAATAAGTAGCTGATGCTTCTGGTACTACATTATTACAAATGCGTATGTGAACATTGCATATAATAACTGCAGCTGTTGGAAAATTAAATGGCTTGCAGAAAAAACTTTAAAACAAACATCACAACAGTGAATTCTCAAAACTGATGTTCTGGTACTATATTGACTGTACTATACTGACTTACAAATTGTAGTCTGTTACTGATTCCAAATTACATGACAAAAATTGTTGTTAATAACGAATCTATTACATTACACATTTTGGGTAATCAGACTACTTTTAATTACTTTTAGATTACTTTTGAACCGTGTATATGCAAATGTGTTCCTTAATTATTACATTAAAATCTCAGGAGTTACTTCAAGAAAATGTATTAGATGAAAGAGGTTCAGCTGAAAAAAAGGTCTGGGTACCCTGCATTACATGTGTTACGGAGAGCGCTTCCGTGGCTACCTCTTCGGGCCATCAGAGGGCCCTATCACCAGAGTACTGATTTTCCCTGTCTTACTATATTTTTCCCATCAGCCCCGTACCTGGTAGTAATTAATCCTCTCCACCTGAACAGTATTATCTGGGCTATTTATAGTCAGCTCTCTCCAGGGTTCTTTGCGAAGTCTTGTTTTACCTAAGTGGACATTACTGAGCGGTCTCTCTAGCTGTGTCTCATTTAGAAGGCTGCGTCCTCCGGAGGTCGCATTCGAAGGCTGCATACGTCATCGAGGCTGTCTCATTTCAGAAAAGCAAGTAGGACACTCCGAATGCGACCTTCGAATGCGACCTTCTTTCACAGGAATTCGGAGGATGCATGAGGTGTATCCTTCGCTGCTACAGATAACCCACAATTCTTTGCGTCGCCGTGAACAACCGTTGTTAATTTGAAAAAGCCCGGCGCCGGCAGATGTAACGTACACACAAGCGCAAATGTGGTGTTTACAATTTACCTTAATTCGCCTCGGTAAAAACGGATAAACTTTGTTTTTAATATCCTCCTCCTTTTTTTTCTCTAATAGATGCCTGCTGTACGTAGGCTGCAGCTCCTCAAACATTGAACAAAATATATAACAATATATAACAAGTAAAAGCATTTTTTTTTTCAAATTACTTTCCAAATTTAGAAATAAATTTCCTTCATTTAAGTAGTGTGAGAGCGCAAGATGCTCTAAATGTGTTGGCATAGCAACGTGATAATTCCGGTTTCCTTTTCCGCCCGTCCTACGAAGGCCTTCTCGTTTAATTCTAGGTTGAGGACACTTCGTATATGCATCCTACAGAGGATGCGACCTCCGGAGGGTGCAGCCTTCTAAATGAGACACAGCTTCTGTATCCTTGGATTGTCTTTTGTTGTTATCTTGCCTGTCTAATGTTTTTTGATCCTTTTCTGCCTGCCTTTTGGACTTTTGCTATTGTTTTTAGATGCATGCTTTTGGACCGCTGTTTGCCCCGATCTCATGCCTGTTTAATGTTTACCCCTCAGCTTGCTCTGCTATATTGCCTTGTCTGTGTTCTGACCTCTGCCTGTACGACTACTTCTCAAATAAAACTGCAAATGGATCCCAGCTGTAGTGATGAATTATTACAACATGTAAATAAGAAATAACATGAATTTGTGCATTTAAATGTGTTTGAAAGACAAAAAGCCTTCCAAAGACACAGTAATACATGATTACATAACACGCTGAGTGATTAATTCAAATGTTGAGAAAATACTTCTTAAAATTGAAAAGATTTTTTGTAAATCCAGTGGTGAAATGCTGTGTGGTCTCTCAATTTTTGTGCAATTATATTTGCCTGACTAGTGACTGGTCTTTATGTGAATGTCCACAAAACTGGAAGGCTTTCTGAATGTATTTAGCCTGGCTGGTTAACTGAGGAGTTAAAGCAGACTAAATCATTGGAGAGGTCCACCAGAGTTAGACCAATGGAGAGGTACATCACCAGAGAGAAGTCCTTTGATTTCACTGTTATCTTTCTGTATGTCTGTGCAGTGATTTGAGGAAGAATCCTTGACTAAAAGAAATAACAATGACTAAAAAATATGGATGTGGTCACATAAGAATCTTGCTGTGAATCCACTGCTCATTCTGCTGAAAACTACCATAGGGTTTAAGGAATAATGATGAAAACCCTCATTTATGTCTCAAAACTTCTCCAAATAAATCACTTTTTTCTTGGAATTTTAGATACATAGAGTGATGGTGGTCTGCACGTCACACTAACAGGTAGGTGTGGGACAAAGTTGCACATTTTCTTGTTAACCATGCAAGATGTGGTTAAAAAAGGAGAACTGAAATGCAGTCTATATGAATTACAAGACATTTTCTAATCCAAAGAATAATAATAAATAAAGAAAGGAGAAGCAGTGAAACATTTTTGGGGGGCATTTTTGGTCACTGACAGGACATATTTATTGCTTAACTTGCATCACACTATGATGTGTCCACTTTCTTTTCTGGCTTGACGCAATCTAATATGTGACTAATGATTAATCTTGTTCTTCACAAGACTCCCTAGGTGTTTCAAACATTTAGAGAGCAATACAATAAACAGGAAATATGAGTTATGATGACGCCAGAATTAGCAAATCCAGCTGTGATATGAGTAAGCCGCTTCAGAGATTACAATCAGAAGGGAAACCAGAAAAACCACATACACAATTAACACGAGGTTGATGTCAGACTCGTAAAAAATTTGAGGTAAAGTAGCCATATTCTATTAACATATACGTAGAACTCCAGACTGAACTGGAAACAGTCGCATTTATGCTAACAACAATGAGATGTTTTAGTAGGAAATGACGTGAAACTTCAAGAAATGCCTTCTCGCCAGGATGACTTCGACTTTTTTCTACATCTCAGGTCAAAATTAAAGCCCACATCAGAATCATACTAGGTGAATGAAAATGCCAATTCAAATGTTCCAAATGATGCATAAATTGAGTTTACTACCCATTTAAAACACTACTTCAACTAATCATGCTTGTGGATCATATGGTATGGGCACATTATGACTGATGACTAAATATCATTCACTCAGATGACTGTAGTGGCATGACAAATTTGTAGGGCTATAAAAACATCTGGTTTTCTCGGATACTGTGTCATGTAGATTTAGCTTCAGGTGAACCAGTTGCAGATGTGATGTGTATTATAAGATCTATTCAGTCTGATTAGTGAATGGGTGTTATCAACAGCTGTTATCAATATCAATAGTTATCAGGTGTCAATATGCTTTCGCCATTTAAGATACTGAAAGGCAGTTAAGTAGCAATATCCTTAAGCACAATTTTATATTATAAAATTATATCGCATCCAAAATAAAAGTTTTTGTTTACAAAATATGTGTGTGTACTGTGCATATTTAATATGTATATAAAAATACACAAACATACATGTATATATATATAAAAAAATATATATATATATATTAAAATATAATTTATATTATATATAAATATTAATATTTTATACATAAACAAAACATATTTTTATTAAATATATACATGCATGTGTGTGCATTTATATATATATATACATAATAAATATACACAGTACACACATATAATGTAAAAAAAACCACTTTTATATAGGATGCGATTAATCACGATTAATCGTTTGACAGCACTAGTCTTTAATAAAACGTGTCCTTCTGAAAAGATTCTAGACTATATACAAGGTCTATATACATTTTACATTCCCATTCTGTATTGTCTATGCAATCATTTGCTTAAGACTATATAATTTCCAATGAGATGCCACTCTTTTGCTCACAGGCCTACTACCAGTCTATAGGAAAGGTGTGGCTGGTTTGTGAGTTGTGAGCCTCTTCCTATCTAAGTGGGCGGTTCTTGGCCACAATAAATTGCAAAGTGAACCTGTTATCTATAGTTAAAAGTTTCTCCTTTGTGAGACTAACTCAGTGAATGGGGCATGCTGTTATAACAAAGAGTAAAGTGTTAGAGAACCTCCCCAGGAAGTACCCCTCGTGTGTGGTGAGTCACAGGCTTTGAGCACCAGATATATATGCTGCATATAACTAACTCAATATGCTGCATGATACATTTCTTCTCCTTCATACTTCAAGTGCCTAAACTGTTTTAAATCCAAATTTGCTCCATAAAAAGGAGGATTAGGTGTACAATGTTGTGATTTTCCTGAGCTATTATCTAAACATTAGAAACACACTAAGATATAAGCCAACCAGAAAGCATTTTTAATAAAAAAGAACACTTTTATAGACTGAACAAAACGAATATACTGTCTCTATAATCAGTGGCGGCTCGTCGGGGGAGGCAGAGCTTCCCCAAAATTTTGAGGTGGAAATGGAAGGAGGACGATTTAATGTTAATAAAATTCACAGTTCTTTTCAGTTCTTGTTTCAGAATGTGTATTTTTTGTTTGTAATTTCACAGCTGTAATACCATAACATGTTAATGAAGCTGGAAAGTGCTGCTCGCGAATGTGTCGAATCTGCTGATGTAATTACTACCGCTAGGTGATAGAGAAGGGGGAGGTAGGGGGAGGCCGGGGGAGAGCTGAGCCCTCGTGCCTCCGTTGGTAAAAAAAATGAGCCAATCAGCATCGAGTGTTCACTTTCAGCGCTGAGGAGTGTTGAGAAAAGAAACCTTGCAAGGGAGGCTAGCCTCCCTTCTGATATCAACCAATCATCACAGAGACGTAAATTACATGATATTAGTTTGAACATCTGCCGCTGCGCTGATAGTGTACCAAGTACTTATGATGAGTAGCGATATTGAATATTTGATCGCCAACAGATTTACCAAGCTGTCATTCAAACAGTATATAAACAAATTTAATTTAAAAAGAGAAAACAAGCCTAACTGGATATAGGCTACAGCAGTCGGCTTAATTAAATGGCGCAACAGGCAGCTCTCTTTTAACACAGACTTTTAAGAAGGGATGGATGTTTGCTTCAAGTGATAGGCCAGGTAAGTGAAGTTATATTATCTTGCTGTATGTATGTCGTTTTCTTCACGTTTTCTGACTAAAAGCAACCAAAAAGCCATTTTAAAGTGGTTAAGCAAATAATAATAATAATAATAATAATCGGCAGGGATCCCAGACCAATACAATTAGTGTGCCTCCTGTATTTTAAAACCCACGAGCCGCCACTGTCTGTAATACAAATACCTGCAACTTCAACAACTGCAGTCTTACCGTGGTATCTGCAGCAGTTACCGCGGTGGTGGGAATGTGTTTAGGGGCCATGTTTCTGGACTGACACACCACACAGCCCTGTGGCCCCAAGGTGACGATAACTGAACCACAACCTTTGTTTAGCAGCTCCAGGCCTACTTGACTGGCATCCTCCACTGAGGTAACGGACAGACCCGTCAACAGCTCTGCCTAAGAGGAACACCACAAGATAATGAGGAAACAGTCACATTTATGCTAATAACAGCTATGCTAATAGCTAAAATGAAACAATGCGAATATGTATGCATTCTAAAACACAGATACAGTTGCCAGAAACATACTATATGTCCAATCATGCAAATGCTTCTAGATAAATAAACATGGTTTTATGTGAAATGTATCAGGGCAAAGTTTAGAAAGCAATGCAAGGTTGTGTTGTATTCTCAGCTACGGCATGCATGCAGCATGCAAATTGACAGTTTTCATTTCCAGATCAACTATTGTCATAGCTGAGCAACAGTTTAAAGAGAATCTGGCTGATTAAGTTACTTAAAGTTGGTATTAACACAATATTACAACATCAGTTCATTGCATCATGGACCAACAATGATTGAACAATATCTTCTTTAGCATTTATAAATCTAGTTTAATGTTTTTTTTTTCCAAGTTGGATACATTGATATTAGTCAATACAGTATATTAACAAGAAAGATGAATTAACAAAAACAGTAGTATTCATTTTTAAACAATCATTCATCTAGATTGATATATGATATAATAAATTGTTCTTCATTGTTAGTTAATGACACCCAGTGCATTATTTCTATTAACAAATTTAACCTATTGTAAAAATTTAAAAAGTTGTCTAAACTGTTGACTTCTAAATTTAGATAACTAAATAACAACATGGTTTAAAGTTAAATATGAAACAGTAGTAATTAAAGCTGCAGTCCGTAACTTTTTTTGGTTAAAAATGATCCGAAGACAATATTTGAGCAAGTACATAACCAGCCAGTGTTTAAAACTATCACTTTACTTTAGCCCAATTCACAACGGTTATCTTATAATAATGTTTTTTAATTTGAGTGATACAGGTAGGTCTTCACGGGAAATTCGAGCATGGCACTGCGTCATTACGTCACTTCTATAAACATAAAGAAGTTGTCCTGGCTACTAGGTTATCGCATGTGAGGATCCTGCAGGTTGGCGAGCGTTTATAGCCTTTTCTCACAGCAGCTATAATTAAATGTATCATTTTGATGGCGGATTGTAATCCATAAAGGATTATGTGTTTATGAAAACCAGTGCGAAGGGAGCATAATTAGCTTTTTGGGTTAAAATAATTTCTTAATATGAAATTCGAAGAGTATGACAATTAGAGATTAGACTGTGCAGAAATTGAAATCTACACGCTAATACACACTATACTCATAGTCACCAATGCTGATGTTGTTAACATTAATCATTTGAGAATAAAGTATAACAATAAAAATAATTTGAACGGTTTGATGTTATATGAGCTAACTGATCTTTAGATTGAATCACCATTGGTCGCAAGATTTATGGTAATGCTTTTTTCCTCGGTTGGTCAGAACAAACGTGGCAGACTTGTTACTTACTTTGTTCAGATGGCAATATACGGTGACAATTCTTATTTGGGTCATATTCCAAGACTTAGGCTAGAATCTGTGATTGCGAAGTACAGTAAATATCCACACCGGTGCGGTGACTGACTGCCACACACACATACTCTTCAGGGGTGCGCTTCCAAAAAGCATCGTTAGCTAACTATGGTAGTTAGTTCCATTGAAATCTATTGGTAACGACGGAACTTGCGACCATAGTTGCTTTTGCGAAACGCACCCCAGAACATTCGATTAATCCGCGCTGGAGCCGTGCCGACTCACAACCCACACAAGATAGATAATTCCGCACACAGCTGCAATTCCAGGTTTTGATGGCGACAAAGAGGCAAAACTTACGAACTGCAGCTTTAAGTAATTAGACATATTTTATTTTGAAACAGACATTCAGCAAGAAAATAACTGTGAGGCCAGACACAATTGTATCCATTAGGAATTGTTTGTATCATGAAACATGATAGAAACATGTATAATGTGGGTGTTACAGCATGAAAATGGAGAATAAAGAGAAAACTTAGAGGGATTTGCAGAACCTGCTCTTTTAAGACGTGATGCAACTTTAATTTTATGAACTGAATCAAGCTGTGCACAATAAGACCAGGAAAGAAATGATCACCCCTTTTTTTTCTGAGATTTATTGCTGCCAAAGTTACCACAAATCATTTTTCAATATTTACCACTTTATGTGATTACACAGAACTGGCTGAAGATTAGTGGTTAAGAATATGGAGAAGAAAGGACAAAAACCATACATGATGTCATACATGAATAACAGAGGGGATAGTGTATGCTGCAGGTGTGAAGGATAGCCCCCACTCAAGCCCACCAAAAGAGTGGAGATAGAACTGAAAGATCAGGTCAATTAGTATCCATTTTGTACTTGAAGCTTTGCCATCAATCTTTCCTAGCTGGCTGCCAAAACAAAAAAAGTGCGCACATTACTCATCAATGTGTGGTTATCTGCTTCTGTAAACTGCTGATGATTCATCATTCACTCTTGCAACTGATGTCGTCGGGTGAGAGCCAAGCGGGTACACGAATGTGTGCACAGCTGGGACGAGGGCTGAATCTAAGGGGTTGATTTGTACTGAGGGCTCTCACTTTTAAGTCCCACCTGTGCATTTTTCCCCCTCCAACCTCCCAGCCACATCAAAGCTGCCCTGACGGAGCACTCTGGCTCAAACTTTCAGTCACGCTGGAACTTTTGCCCCAGGCCACACTGACACACCATCTGTGCATCTGCCTGCCTGGTTGTGGCTGCTTTAACTTTACTGTTTCCCATCAATTCAATCCCTTCTCTGTCATCTTGCCCTTCCACGATGTGAGAGTGGGCGGCCCCTAACATAACAGTTACTGTAAGACACAACAGCCAACCCCATAATTTCTTGCATTTGGCAGGTAGGTGACTTTTTGGGCTGTTGTATTTTGTTTCTAGTATGCAGGTCATGACCAGGCAAGGTAACTGAGCTCTCGTTTTACTCTAGTTGCCTTCTTCAACGAACCTGAAGACCTATTTGGAAAATAGGCTCTTCAGGTAAAGGGAGCCAAAATACAATTTGGGTTCAAAGTTAATGTCAAACTGCTTTTTGGAATTGGTATTCATTATTTAATGTTCATTTATAACTTTATAATGACATATTTTACTTTAAAATGGCAGCACACTAGCAACTCACAAAAAATCCTTCTGAACACCTAAGCATAGCAACACCCTGGCAACCACCCACAGAACCATACCAATGTGGAGCAAATTTAGCCTGTTTATGCGATATTTTGCATGCAATGTGACTAATATTGTTTTTCACCTCAGATTCATTACAGCAGAAAACATCAAATACTTTGTAGAAATCAGAACACAGGTCTGCAATAGCTGGAGCTGGATTACAAATGGTCTTCACTGTAAGAAACAGAAAATATTATTCAGATATTATATCATATATACAGATATCATATAACCCAGATATTGGGTTACATGAGAACTTTTTTGGTTTCACTTTACTTGAAGGGGTGTGCATAAGACTGACATGACACCTTCATAATCATGACATGACACCTACATAATCAAGACATGACACATGTCATGAATATGAAGTTTTTTTATGCATGTTTATGACAACTGTCATTAAGTGTCATTCGCTCAGTTATGTAATTTTTAATGCAAAGATGACATTGTTTGAGATGTCTTTGTTATGGGCTATGGTTAGTAGTAAGGGTAGGGGTAGGGTTAGGTCAAATAATGTCATATTTGCATAAAAAATTACATAACTGAGCGAATGACACTTAATGACAGTTGTCATAAACATGCATAAAACCTCCTTCATATTCATGACATGTGTCATGTCATGATTATGAAGGTGTCATGTCAGTCTTATGCACACCCCTTCAAATAAAGTGTTACCACTTTTTTTTCTTAGAAACAAAAGTGATGCAAATACCACAAGTAAAAATGTAAACACCAAGATAAATAATTTCTATGATGTCAAACTATTGTTATGAGTTAATTATAAGCGGCGTGCACGCAGACACAGCTCAGTCACAGATACTGACATACCGCAGTTCACGTCAGACAGTCAGTATGAAACTTGCCCTCTGAGCTACTTGCATTCATTTGATTTGACATAATCAAACTTTGCTCTTTTCTCGACATAACCATAGTTTCATAACAACGTCAATCTTTGGCTATCAGTTCCTTTTCTCTTTCTTTCTCTCATTCCTAAACTTTAAATGTTTTGTAAAACTCAACCACAGGAAGTAACTGTAACCAAAGCATATCCTTCCTGTCTGTTAGGGGATTTCTAGTAAGCTTAGTAAACGACACAATTTAAGAGGTGGGAATATTTATTATGTCAAAAGGAACATTTCTGCTGAAAAATTTCTCCCAGGGTTGAAGATGATCTTAACTAGAAAAATATGTTCATATTGGATGTACGAATTTTGTCTATTGTTGCTCATGAATTGATGATTAAAAGGGCCTATAATCAAATATGCACAAAGACATTTTGTAAACCTTATATTTTTAATGTGGTAGTTCCCAATCAGGTGCCCACAGGATGAATTAAAATGATTTAGTTTAATATCTATCTATCTATATATATATATATATATATATATATATATATAGTGTACACTTATTATAATAAAAAAATAACACATATTAAAAAACACATTTCTTATTTATTTTTCCCCTCAATTACTATATACAGTATGTATATATATATATATATATATATATATATATATATATATATATAACTGAAAAACATACAGAATCAAAATTTTCAAATGTCTTCAAATATCTTGTTCATGGGGGTTTTTCAGGTCATAAAGGTTGATAACCACTGCTTTAGCAGACCTCAAAAGTATTTGGACAATAAAGCCACACTTAAAAAAATTTCAATTACTGTACTTTTTTGTAATTACTTTTAACCAATTAGTCCCAAGAAATTTTTTTGCGTTTGTGATCAGGTACCTTCAAGTTCACACAGGTGTCTTAGTTTAGTCCATCACATTAACTAAGGACATGTTCCACAGTAAACAGTGTTTATCACTATTGTTTTATCATAAATATTAAAGCAGCATACTTATTTTATAATTTAAAGCCACACTTGAGGCTACTGTGTATCTTGATTTACTTGTACAGCATTGGCTATTACATACAGTACAATACATCTGGTTAATTTGACTTAAAAGTAAGAATACAGTAAAGGTTTAATCATAGCAGAGCTGTAACACATCAACAGTTTATCATGTTCCAATGTGAGTTGTCAGCTTCTTAACACATTCCCTTCCCATAAACGACATTTGAAATTCACTCAGTGCAAACTTTGGTCTTACATGTTAAAGAATTCTGTGCTTTGAACGTAAAATTCACACCTGAAAGTTCATGTTTTTCATATTCATATATTCATATACTGAAGATTGTCCTAGCTGGTATTTTCTCATTAAAACTGTAAAATGAATGGTGATTTACACTGTCAAGCTCCAAAGAAGACAAAGAAGCAGCATGAAAGTACAATAAATGTAGTTCATACGACTGGCGTGCTATATTCCGCAATAATCCCATCGTGTTCAGCCAGGAATCTTGGGGTGATCCTTGATGATCAGCTGACCTTTAAGGATCATATTGCAAAATCAGCATGATAATGCAGGTTCGCACTACACAACATCAGGAAGATCAGACCCTTCTTAACAAAGCTTGCAACACAGCTTCTTGTCCAGGCCCTTGTCATTTCTAGGCTGGACTATTGCAATGCTCTTCTGGCTGGACTTCCAACATGTGCAATTAGACCTCTGCAAATGATTCAGAATGCAGTAGCACGTCTTGTTTTCAATGAGCCCAAGAGAGATCATGTCACACTGCTCCTCATCTCTCTGCACTGGCTTCCAGTCGCGGCTCGCATCAAGTTCAAGATATTGGTTCTTGCCTAGAGAACAGCCACTGGCTCCACATATTCCTATCTCCGCTCACTCTTACAAGTCTACATCCCCTCCAGAAGCCTGTGGTCAGTACATGAGCAGTGGCTCGTGGTCCCATCGCAGAGAGGCACAAAATCACTCTCAAGGACGTTTTCTTTCACTGTACCCTGTGGAATTACCTACCTAACTCCATACGGACAGCCAAATCCCTGACAATCTTCAAGAAACAACTGAAAACTCATCTCTTCCGTGATCATCTAACTGTCTCCCAAAAAAAAAAAAAATTCTATGCCTTCACTTTTTCTATTCTCTTAATATCCTTTATCCCTTCCTGTCCTAGCTTTTAATATTTTGAATGATGACTGCAACCTTGTATAGTGTGCACTTCTCGTGTTTTATTGCCATCTTATAATAAATCGCTTGTTGCATTTCTCAACTGTAAGTCGCTTTAGATAAAAGCGTCTGCCAAATGAATAAATGTAAATGTAAATTCCGATAAATGTTCTGAGAAACAGACTGAAATGATGTTATTCACTGCTAATTATTTGTTTGTGTGTGTGTGTGTGTGTGTGTGTGTGTGTCCTTGTTGGAGCTTTGCTGTCTGAAACATTGAGGGAATTTTTTGGGTGAACTGCCTCTCTAATGAAAGTGAGAGTGTTTTAGGAATAGGCAGTGTGCCCCTAGTTTCCTTGAGTGAGCTAAAGAGAAATCGATATGCATCCATAAGTGGACAATGTAATATGGAAGAGGAAGGAAATAATGAAGGAAAATAAGTGGCAAAACTAACGAGCACATGAGATGAATGAATGAGTCGTGTGAGAGTTCACAGTTCTGATATGCTTTATAAAAATGAAAAATTTTAAATGAAAAACATTTAGAAGAAGATGGAGAGTTTAGTATATGCAATTTAGTTTGCATACATAAAAATGTATTGTAATTTTAATGGTAAAAGACGGTAAAAATCTGTCAATTCTCCTCCTTAGCTTGTGGAAAAGCTGCTTGTGATAAGTTTTGATTCATCATGTGACTTTCTCATCAAGGTACAAATCATTAGTACTTTAATAGGTTGGTATATTAACATTATATTGTCACGGAGTCAACAGCAAAGCCAGATCCTTCAGCTCCTCCCACTTGTTCACATTCACCCGAATACTGATGCACTCCACCTGTCATCACCAATCAATCCAGGTATAAAGCTACCATCGCATCCCTTCCTCATTGTCTGGTCTTGTTGTTCACATGCATGCATCAACCTCCCTGGCGCCATACCTGATTTACTTACCTATTCATCTTCAGTCGTTTGCTCAGCTCTCCGGGTCCATCACCACCTGCAAAGACACCAGTGTGATTATTCAGCTAAGTCTATGCTCTGAACTCTCCGAGAATATCCATACCTCTGATCATCGCTTTCTCCTCTTCTGAAGCCTCATTTAATAAACTACAGTTGAACTACTTCTGTTTGCTGACAGAAGACCAGACCACAAAATATGCAAAGCAACACTGAACCAAGCAGTGATCGGAACCAGGATCTGTTTGCTGAGCTCGTACAATCCATTCGTCAGTCACTTCTTTCGCTCACCACCTCGTCAACTCAATTTGCCTCCGCCAGTCCCATGGCCTGTCCGACGACATATTCTGGTGAGGAGGAGGAATGCAGTGGGTTCCTACTCCAATGCTCCTTATTTTTTGAGATGCAACCCCAATTATTCCCCAGTGATCGGGCCAAGATCTCATACATCTCGCTCCTGTCTGGACGTGCTCTAGAGTCAACAACCAACTCTTCCGGTTACGTCATTTTCTATGAATGATCTTATTTTCTGTGAATGATTACGCTCTCCAGTTCCGCACTCTTGCAGCCACCAGCGACTGGAACAAAGCAGCGCTCATCAACATGTTCCGACAAGGGCTGAATGTTGAATTCTCTGCCCAACTCACCTCCAGCACCAGAACCAATGCAGATTGATTCATACCATCTCAGAGCATCAACTGAGAATTATTACATCTGATGTCGGTCTGCCCAGTTCGTCCACCATGCCCAGCGGTGAGTACCCTACAATTTCAACCTATGATTGCACCATTATCTCGAACTACTGTGCAGGTAACCTCTGCTCTTCTGTTTCAGTGCAAGCCCCCCTCGACTCAGGATCCTCCGGGAACTTCATCTCACTGAATCTCTCATGACAATTAAACCTCAAGAGGAAAACCTGCTCTCAACTAACGCTCCCTAGTACCATCCGGGTCAAAAGATCTGGCTTTTCACCAGGGACATCCGTTTCTGGCTGCCAAGTCGCAAACTGCTGTCTCCTCTTCTGAAGCCTCCTTTAATAAACTGAATTGTATTACCGGTGTTGTCCTCTTCTGTTTGTTGACATATATCAGTTAATGAAAATTATTATAAATTTTTTTTTTACAGTAAATTTTAGTTAAATCTGTAAAACCTAAAATGTTGCTAACATTTTTTTTTATGGTAAAGTTCTGGCAACTAGCTGCTGTTTTTTTTTTTACCGTAAATTTCACAGATTGTTTTTACAGTGTACAGTACACGTACATAAAGCAATAAATATTATATAGCAAATTTCAACTGCCTGATCTTTTATTTTGTCACAAAATGTAATTATATTATCGCTCATAATATAATTATATTTGTTGGATATATACTGATATATAGTTGGATACACACTCTCATAGGGCCATATATACCATATAGCCGGGATCCTCTAATCTGGCCCATGAGATCCACTTTCCTGCAGAGTTTAGCTCTAACCCTAATCAAACACACCTGAGCATGCTAATCAATGTCTTCAGGATCATTAGAAAATCACAGGTAGGTGAGTCTGATCAGGATTGGAGCTAAACTCGGCAGCGCATTGGCCCTCCAGGGCAAGATTTGAGGAACCCTGCCATATAGCATATCTCAACTGCTTGATTGCTTGTCATGTCGCAAAGTTTAAACTATATTATTGCCCAGGTCTAATCTGCTAAATGTTACTAAAATGCATGAAAGTATTATAAACATTAACATCATGATATTATGTAAAGATGCTTTGAAACAAAGTTTATTGTGAAAAGTGCTATATAAATATATTTACAAGTATATTGAGATATGAAGCCAAGATGCATGACTGACCGTGGTTCTCTCTGGCCATTCTCAAGGCCTGAAGTGATGTATCTGGGTTGATTTCAAGCTGGCAAACAAGCACCTTTGCATTTACTATGGCGGTTAGTGCAGTTCCTCTTGCCCCAAGAGCATATTAGCACCAGCGACAATCACTATGGCATTCTCCCCTGTAAATACAATATATTAACCATGACCACAAGATGCATATAAACATTCAAGGAGACATTACTGGTAATTAGAATGAGATTTAATTATAAATCCAGATTTATAAGAAATGATAAAAATAAGAGGTTGCATCATAGGAAAATACAGTGGCTCTAAAAACTATTCAGACATTTAAGTCACACATGTATGAATACCATTGTATTTGATACAGAATATCAAACAGAATACCATTATTTTAAATAAATTATCTTGCTATAGTGTCACAATAAGACAGACACAAATAAAGAGTTTAGTTAGGTGTTCAGAAAACCACAGAGCAGAGTCAGGAGATATTATAATTTTTTTTTCCTCCTTAAAGCTTCCTTGTTACCCTGCGACATAATTGTTCTAATTCACATTGCTGTGATATTCAAACGGTAAGCTGGAACACTAGGATTTCAATAGGATGTTATAGTGATCATGACGCCAAACAGAGCTCTTCTTTGAGTGCTCACTGTGGTGCTAGTGGACTTCCACAAGGCTCAGCACTTAAGCTGGATCACTAAACCATGACATTTACAGTGCAGCAGGCCTTACATTTAGTGGCAGACTGGTTATGTCACCTTTCTTTAAGTCCAAGCAGCGCTACATTAAACTGGGTCTAAAATTACCCTGCGTAGGCGAGCTGGACACAGGTAGCGAGCTTCTCGCTCATCCATGTATCATTCAGAAGAGTACTTAGTGGTGTTTATGTTATTTTAGGGGCTTTTAAAACTCAGGAGATGCAGCAGGGCTCAGTACCCGGACCAATTTCATTTTACCTGTCATTTACGATGATAGAGGCAACTCCAGTTGCAGCATTTTTAGTCTGTTCTACATAGGCTAAAAAGAGAGAGAGAGAGAAGCGGATAACTCAAATTGCTTACCGTATATAAAAACTGAATTGAATAAGTCTGAATGCTCATTTAAAATATTTTACTGTGTTTATAAATAAAGGCAGTACATATGCAGACTTACAAACAGTGTTGATGCAATTTTAACACTGTAGCTTGAAGATATGCATCATTTAATTATCTAATAAATTATAAATAACAGTTGAAATAAATAATACAGTTAATTAAGTTAAACTACAAGTAACTAACAAAATGTAGATAACTACAGCCAGGGACAATATATTTTAAATGATGTCATTATCAGATTGCAAACTGGTGTTCCAAGAACAGAACTGAACTGCAAAACTGAGAGTTCTTAGTATTTTGGTCTTGTTTTCAAGTAAAAATATCTAAACATCTCCAAAGCAAGATTTTTTTTCTATTTGTCACTGTTCATCATTTTGCATATCTACATCGGCTGTTAGACTAATAATGACATAGATATCAGCATGATGAAAGTAGTTGTCATCATGGAAATTAGAGGACATAAAACTGGAAATTTTGCTTCTGCTTATGACCATCATGGCATCATACCATGGTGCTGAACTTTCATCAAGGTACATGCAACAAACACATCAAAGGCATCACTGTATTTTATACATTCATACATATGTATGCCATTTTAATTTACTTACCCTGTTCACATTTTTCATATAAGGGGAAAAAGGCACCAAATATTTGTGAATTCTGACACAGCTAGGAACTATTGCACATGATGTATTTAAGTTACACGCACACTGCAACCCAAATAATGGAAAAATGTATTACTTGAAATACAATCTTATATTTCAAACTGAAACACTATTTTAATCAAATTTCAAATCATCTACAAATTTTTCCTTAGGCTTGTAAAAAAAAATTTTTTTCTGTTCCAAATTACAATGATGAAAAACTAAATATATTTGAGTTACATACACTGAAAAATCTGATTTTAAAATATATTTTGCTGCTTATCTTAACAAAGCCTTAGATGTGAAACAATGTAACACTGTTTGGCTATTACCAGTCGATATGTCATTATTTTTGAAGTTTTGAATGTAGTCATTCCCAAAAACGTCTCTGCCGACCTAAAGAGAAAAAGAAACCAAAGATGAAAAGCTGAACTTGAGATGGTATTTTCTAGCAACTCGCTGACTGGTCAAAGTTCTGCATTGCTATATCAGTCCAAGCCTTCCAGATATAGCATCCCCAAACAAATGCCTCCACTCTACAAATACATCTTTAATCTCCACCTCTCTCCCTCTTTCTCTTTCTCTCTATGAGACGTTCAGTGTTGAGGTAAGGGGCAAAAGGCTTCCTTTTTTCCCAGCTGGGTCTGCTTTTATCCCACACTGGTAAAGAAATGCCAAGTATGGGGTCCTAAGCCCCAGCAGCAGAGACCCTTCACTACCTGGCCTCCTGTCTTTGAAGTGTGATCTCTCTTTGAATGTTTCTGAAAGCTTAGGAGTTTATTTTTACACACTGCATACGCTTCGATATTGATTGGGGTCTTGCACTGACAAAATGAAGAGCTTTATTACTTGGTTAGGTTCTCTTGTGTGGTTAAATGCTGAAATACATGAATTGCTGGGTATCAACCTAAACTTTTTGTGTCTATGTGTACTTCAGGCTATATTCAGTTATTTAGGATGTTCAGGAAAGCAGACCATATTGGGGTACTTTGCACACCATGGCAGTCTTGGCCCCCATTCGTGCAGCTTGGACGCATTGATTGGCCCCTTTGCCACCAAAACCAATAAAGAACCTGTGTCCATGTATCGTCTCTCCAGCCATGGGAAGCCGAGGTGCCTGACTAACAGAAACACATATGGGACTAGGCTGTAAAAAGGAATCCACATTTAATTGTGCTTGTAAGAAAATTCTGTCATCTTTTAATCACGTTTTTCTAAACCACTTCTGTGTAACACAAAAGAACATTATTTGAAAAAAAAAAAGCTCTCATTATTAGTTTTTTTTAATTATTATTAATTGTAATTATTTTCTTTTTTTTAATTGAAAGATGACTTTCATTATATGGACCAAAACAGTTGAAACATTGTTCACCATATCTTCTTTTGGGTTACACAGATTAAAAAAAGAAAGTCATACTGGTTTGAATTAACTGCATGAAGATGAGTAATTGACGACAAGATTTTCATTTTTGGGTGAACTATACTTTAAGTACATAAAAGTAAATAAAGTAAAACGAATTCATAAAATTCAGAGAAATTCCAAGTAGATTTTCCATTTAAAATAATTTTAATACACAAAGTTTGTATTTAAAGCAACCTATTTAGTTTCCTTAATTTAACATTTTAAAACTGATGAATTAATGCATTGTGGATGTTCAATCTTTGTACAGCTATGCAATTTGTTTTCAAAGGAACGACAGATGGGCAATTCAGTCAGTTCTCAAAGTCCATATTGTTTAAATGAAAGGGCCTTTTCCTGGAAACATGCTATGTCTGTGAGCTGCAAGTGAAAATAATATGACATGACATCCTGAGCCCTTCTAAATCTAAGGCAGGTGCCCTGAACTACCTAAAAAGCTAATTGCTGTGCTGCCTTAGTGCGTGACATTTCAGAGCGGGGTCCATCAGCCTTTCACCCGAGCAGAACTAGCAGCTATTACTCATTCTATTGAACAACAGAAAAAAAAACTCAATCCCAGACATCTAGTTACGGTCTGGCCCCAATCCAAGTCTCCAGGAGCCCATGTTTATGTGATGCCAGAATAGGCAGATAAAGTTGTTGTTCACATGTGTGTTGCTTGTGTGGTGTGGTTAGGGGTGGGAATATTACAGGAAGTCAATGAGGATGAGCAAACATCCTGCCGAGATTTCAGTAAAATGAGTAGTAAGTGAAGAGATTTCTGTTTTTTAATTAGCTGTGGTATATTATGTTGATAAAGATAAAATCTGAACAAGTTAAAACGAAGAACTAATGGAGAATGTACTTGAGTAAAATGGGTTGTATTTAACCCAGCATTTTTTAGAGTGTGTGATTGACAACAACCATGGAAATCCTTCATTAATTCAATCCCTTGCATGTAGGCAACATATGTGAATAGAATAGTGTTAATCTGCTCAAATCTCTCAGCAGGCCTCAGGGAACTGTAAAAGCCCTGCGGAACAGCCTACATTTTCTCAAAATAACTGAAGTCCAGGCTACATTTTCTGAATATTAGATTCAAATCAGTTTAAATAGTTTGAATCCCTTGAAGTGTTTTGCTGTGTGGGCATGACTCTTTGATAGCTATTACCATCTCTGCACAAACAAAACGAACATGGCCGTTACATGTTCGAGAAACCATTTCATAATTTATTATAAGTATAGATTTATTATTACAGCCTGCAGTTTTAAAATAGTTTTCTAGGGAGTGCATACATTGTCATGTAAATAAGATGCAATACGCCAAATTCAGTCAGAATAATTATGAAAGTGGGCCTGGAGGACAATCTGACAAATTACTACTAAAGTCATTAGTTAAAAATGTGCAGTGCTGGGAACAATAATATCCAGTTAGGCTAGTAAAATCTTGTTAGAGGAGTCACATGCATTTTATTTAC
This sequence comes from Sinocyclocheilus grahami, assembly GCF_001515645.1. Classification (NCBI taxonomy): domain Eukaryota; kingdom Metazoa; phylum Chordata; class Actinopteri; order Cypriniformes; family Cyprinidae; genus Sinocyclocheilus; species Sinocyclocheilus grahami. The sequence continues at coordinate 470,503 of NW_015506226.1, read as the reverse complement.
AATCAGAGGCAGTATGTTAAAATGTTTCTCGATTTTTGCAACACTCTTTATCTCGCCTGGTTTAGCTGGACAGTTATGATCAAAGTCTACTAATTCTTTGCATATCTAATGTGGGATAGACTTGATTAATCACCTTATTCACAAGAATTCATGCAATTCAACTGTATAATTAATTAGCGTTTAGGACTATTTGTACATTATAATAGTTTCAGTGTTGCAAACTAATTTTCAGGGGAAGTTGCTAAAGGAAGGTTGATTTGTTGCTAAATGATGTTGTGATGACATTGCGTGATGACGCCATTGCATAATCACGATGCAAAATTGTGTCAAATTTCAGCAAAAACATATATATATATATTTTATATATGTTCATTTAGATTTGTTCGTAGCAATATAAATGCATAATATAATATTAAAATATAAATAACTATTTTTAAATCCATTGAATTATCGAAACCGTACACATTTTTGAACGATTACAATTTAAGTTTTATACTTTAAAGCAGTTTATTAGTAGTTAGTTAGTATGCTGCACTCTAAGAAAAGTAAAAAAGAAAAGAATGCACAATCTACTGTGTTAATATGAAGGAATTTTCTGAATGGTTTTTCCACAGGTTTTTGTACCTGCATTTTTAATTACGCGTTGTATTTTGTGTTTTCGGGTTACAACGGATAACGGATAATGTCCTGGAAAATTACTAGCACCTTTTCCATTTTTCTGCATATTGCAGAACTGGGGCAAGTTCAAGCTCAAACCGGTGTGCACCGTTTTGCTACGGTTTCCGGTTTGAACGACATGTTTCCTGGAAACGGTGTGCAACGGGGTTTGAGATGTGTTTTCTCTTGTTTGGTGGGTGTGTCAAACATATCAGCCCAATCAGCAGCAACATGTATGTAAACCCCGCGGTATTAAAGAGACAGCTCGCACAATGTAATTAACATCCAAATAAATTCACAAGAGCAAGTATATTGCTTGCACATGTTCATTTACATTAAAGGCAAAATAACTGAAATAATAAGGGCACAAGTATAGATCTGGAACTTCTTTAAGTCTGTCTAAATATCATTTAGTAATCGCAATGTCTTCTGGTCCATATCCTTTCCTTAGGAAGGTGTGCTAGACACTGATTAATGTAACATAAAAATACTATACATATTTATATATTTTGCTATTGTATTGCGGAGTGACACTTTCATTAACTTTTCTATACCCCTCTGATTATATAATGGTAAATATTACAATATCATAGCACAACAACAGTGATCAGCAATAACGATAAGCCGAATACTCACAATAAAAATAATAAGGTCATCAGAACAGGGTGTTCAACGCACCACCGTTTCCGTTTAAAACGTTTTGCACCGTTTTGTCGGGGCTGAACGCAGCACTGCTCTCACGTCTATTTGACGGCACAGAAACGCACGTGACGAGACGTGCATTTGAGCTGTCCCTATTTTCTCCTGTCTTTAAATACATGAGTTATGCTTTCAGAACGTGCCGAAACATAAATATCCAGTAGATAATTCAGTCTTGTCTAATATAGTATACTACTGACCACACTAACGCATTATCCACGTAGTAATTTCATAAGACCGTGGTTAAAATTATCAGGCATATTTCTAAACATCTATAAACAGGTCTCAATAACAACAGCGGAAGTTAATGCTCGAGATTTGGGCTATATCTCATTTAAAAGGTACCGAAAAGGCGTTTATTACTTGCAAAAAATAATTTCAGCGAAATGACTGCTTTGATAATAAAAGAAACGCCAGTAGGCGAACACTCGTTCATAATGCCGGAATTAGCATGTTAGCTGGTCTGTAAGCATAGATCTGCAGCTCCAAAACAAACTGAATAACAAACGAAATAATTTTCAAATTTCATAACAAACACAAATTCTTCTATTCATTCATGCACATGGTTAAGCTCAGCGGCGGTAGTGTTGTTGTTTTGTTTGTTAGTGCAGTTGCTTGACAGTTTTGTTAAATATCAGTGTTTATAATGTTTTCTATGAGCTTCGTTATGCACAGCTGAACTCACTATTTGTATTTACTTTTGTTGTATAAACAAGTTCTGTTTATGAGTTTCTGTGTTTATTTCTCCTTCTCTTAATTACTGTGATAGCATACGTAAAGTTACACTTCTCTTAACGCTTTCCTAAACAAGTTATTTAGGTTTTAAATTATGAAAGTATAATATAGATAGAGATATAAATATGATAAAAATACTGTTCAAAAGTAAGAGAAAGATTTTTATAGACACTTAGTGGAACTTGTTGAGGTTACTCTGTTAGGACATCAGTGTTGTGTGGAATTACCTTAATATATGCACTACCAGTGACAGTGGGATTCAAATGATACTTGTAAGCTTAGCTCAGACACACTTGTTCTGAGAAAATGTCTCATCATTTGTTTGTATATACCGCTTCTGATATCTGGTTAACAAATCCAGTAACGTCCAATTTTATGGGTGTCTGTATACTTTTCAGGGCCAACTGCATTTGTGTTTGATTGCTGTTAAGTTGGCTGTTCCAATTAAAACTGATTTCATAAGTTCAGCAGTCATTGCAGTTAGTGAGACTGTATAGATGGTGGATCTTGGATTCTTTAGAATGCAAAAGCACCTGCCCACTTTTTCAGTGGCCTTGGTTCTGGAACTATTAAGAATGGATGCGTTATGCTAATATTTCCACATAGTGACGTAGGTATGTGGGGGCATGTTAGAACGAGCCATTTTAGGTAGGTGTGGTTGTCTCTTAACTTTTATAAAGAATATCTCTGGATTTGAGACTTTAGTCTTTGCAACTTTGCAGATCTTCTTTATGCACCAAGAGCTTGTAACACTCCAAAGAGAAAGGAAAAATTGAAATCGCATCATATGACACCTTTAAGTCAAGTCCTCATTTAAAAAAAAATAAAAATTGTAAACCATGAACCAAACCTGTTGGTGAATCACATCACAAACGTGAATAAAATAAAAATGATGGATAAATATAAAACTACTGATTTTGATTGTGTATATTTCATGTTTATTGCTAAATATGCATATCTATAGAAATGTTAAGTAGTTTGAGAGCCAAGGGAGATTGGCTCAATTATGTCGTTCGCAGTGTTTCATGGGAGTGTGCGGATGTTCTTTTTTTTCAGTATTTTTATTTATTTTTTTTAATTAATGGAAGGTTATTTTTTGCAGAATCATGGATGATGTAATTTTTCAACCAGGAATATTTGCTGACACGCTAATAAAAAAAAAAAAAAGAAGTTAATAATCAAATCCCCTATGGAGAAAATGAATGCCATTTACTTCCGGAACCCATCTGTTGCACTCTATATGGGTCTGGGGGCATACCACCCTGGAAGAAAATTTTGTACATTTTAAAATTATCTGGTGCACTTTGAGAGTTCAAAGTGAAGTGTCTCAGTTTACATTACGTTCATACTGGTGTTTTAGAAAGTACCTTAAATATAATAATATTTGGTATACAATGGTGCGAAACACATTAGAGATCTATGTTATTATGAGAAGTGTAAAATTATTTTAGGTTTATTATGAAACGGTTGCAGGGAAGATTAGACTATGGTGGTACCTGTGGTACTACTGATGAGGAATGAACATCTACATTTCTGTATATTCATGGTGTCTTGTTACATTGACAGCGCCAGAGTTTGGAAGATGAACAGTCTCTCTCCAGAGGTGGCGTTGAGCCGTATTTCTCCTGAGCTGCGGCCTTTACTCTGCTCTGTGGTGCGCGATGGACGGGTTGGTTTAGACTCATCCAGCTGTCTCAGAATCACTGACCTCAAGAGTGGGTGAGTGTTCTGTAAATGAAACAAAAACAGATAACTTTTGGAGAACAATGCATTTGTAAGGTCTCCAAGTTACAAATATGATAATCGTAAATGATTAATCAGAATTCTAGAAAGCAGAGGGGACTTTTCAAAATTGATCAATGAGGGTACTGTCATTCACTGCTTCCTTAAATATCTAGAAGTCAGAAGTCAGAAAGAGCTTTATTGCCAAGTATTTTTACACACACAAGGAATTTGTCTTGGTGACAGGAGCTTCCAGTGCAGAAGAAAGAACAGACATAGTGCAAACATGCATCATAGTGCAGACATACTGTACATAGGAATTACACAGTAGAGATGCAATATAATACAGAAGTAGAAATATAGAGAAAAAAACATTTATAATTGTTTTAATGAATGTACAGATATGTTATTTACAAGTGTAGAGTTTATGTAGTTTACAAATGTACACTTTTCAGATGCTATGTATAAATGTGTCGGTTATTCAAGTTTAATTTCAGTTCAATTCAAGTTTATTTGTATAGCACTTTTCACGATACAAATCGTTGCAAAGCAACTTTACAGAAAATTAAGTTTCTACAAGTCAAGTCAAAGTCAAAGTCTGCTTTATTGTCAATTCATGTACACATGTACAACACATACATATAGAATTTAAATTGCATTACTCTCAGACCCTTGGTGCATACAGTTAACACTTAACATTAACAGTAGACATAATACAGATAAATACAGTTTAAATATATATAAAATGCAACCTATACAATATACAAATAAGGACATTGTGTAAAAAAAAAAAGGAGATAGAAAAAGTGGCATAAGGCGCATGGCAGTTATAGTGCAAACTAGTGATATAAACTGTGAAGATATAACGAGTGTAGTGCTAAAGAGCTTGTCAGTCTGTTAAAGTGATAAAGAGCTCTCGATGGTGCCTTTGTAGAAGGTGCACATGATGGGGGCCGGGATTCTGGCTCTTCTCAGTTTGCGGAGAATGTAGAGACACTGCTGTGCTTTCTTGGCCAGTGCTGCGGTGTTGTCAGTCCAGGAGAGGTTCTCTGTGATGTGCACACCCAGGAACTTGGTGCTGCTCACTCTCTCCACAGTCGCACCATTGACTGTCAGAAGAGCATGCTGAGTGCGCACTCTCCTGAAGTCAACAACAATCTCCTTCGTCTTCTCCACATTCAGAGAGAGATTGTTGTCACTGCACCACCCGGCCAGGCGGCTCACCTCGCTCCTGTAGT
>NW_015506226.1:464418-465442 GCF_001515645.1 Sinocyclocheilus grahami | reverse complement strand
TCTTTTCCACATTCAGAGAGAGATTGTTTTCACTGCACCACCCGGCCAGGCGGCTCACCCCACTCCTGTAGTTTGTCTTGTCTCTGTTGCTAATGAGACCCACTACAGTCGTGTCATCCGCAAACTTAATAAAAAGGTTGGAGTTTTGTGACGGTGTTCAGTCAGTGTTCAGACAGTATTTATTTATCACGAGTTGTTCAAATCGCAGTAATCTAATACGGTTTTAATGAAAATTAAAATGTGAAACGGTAATACTAACCGTGGGGAATTTTATCATTTTATTTATTCAGTCAGTTCAGTGAAGAGGAGGGGGCTCAGCACACATCCTTGGGCGGCCCCAGTGTTCAGTGTGATGGTGCTGGATGTGTTACTGCCGACCCGTACTGCCTGAGGTCTTCCAGTCAGGAAGTCCAACAGCCAGTTGCACAGCAAAGTGTTGAGCCCCAGCTGGACCAGTTTGTGAATGAGCTGTTGAGGGATGATTGTGTTGAATGCTGAACTGAAGTCTATGAACAGCATTCTGACATATGAGTCTTTTTTGTCCAGATGTGTGAGTGCTGAGTGGAGGGTAATGGCGATGGCATGATCGGTCTAGCGGTTGAACCGATTTGCAAACTGGAAGGGGTCCAGGGAGGGGGGGAGTGCAGACTTGATGTGGTGCATGACTAGCTGTTCAAAGCACTTCATGAGGATAGGGGTAAGCGCAACTGGACGGTAGTCATTGAAGCAGGATGAAGATGACTTCTTTGGGACTGGAATGATAGTGGTAGCTTTGAAGCATGTGGGGACAACAGCCTGGCTTAGCGAGATGTAGAAAATGTCTGTGAAGAAGTCTCTCAGTACACGCCCAGGAATGTTGTCAGGACCCAGAGCTTTGCGTGCATTGATCCTGCTGAGGGATCTCCTCATGCTGTCTGGGGACAGCGTCATCACCTGGTCGCCGGGAGGAGGTGGAGTCTTCTGTGCAGTGGTGCTCTTTTGTGCCTCAAAGCAAGCGAAGAAGGCGTTCAGCTCGTTCAGCAGG
>NW_015506226.1:434959-463438 GCF_001515645.1 Sinocyclocheilus grahami | reverse complement strand
CCAGTTTGTGAATGAGCTGTTGAGGGATGATTGTGTTGAATGCTGAACTGAAGTCTATGAACAGCATTCTGACATATGAGTCTTTTTTGTCCAGATGTGTGAGTGCTGAGTGGAGGGTAATGGCGATGGCATGATCGGTCTAGCGGTTGAACCGATTTGCAAACTGGAAGGGGTCCAGGGAGGGGGGGAGTGCAGACTTGATGTGGTGCATGACTAGCTGTTCAAAGCACTTCATGAGGATAGGGGTAAGCGCAACTGGACGGTAGTCATTGAAGCAGGATGAAGATGACTTCTTTGGGACTGGAATGATAGTGGTAGCTTTGAAGCATGTGGGGACAACAGCCTGGCTTAGCGAGATGTAGAAAATGTCTGTGAAGAAGTCTCTCAGTACACGCCCAGGAATGTTGTCAGGACCCAGAGCTTTGCGTGCATTGATCCTGCTGAGGGATCTCCTCATGCTGTCTGGGGACAGCGTTGTTTGTGAACTGGTTTGGCAACTTTAACGAGCGGTCTGTATGCAGGCATTAGCATGACAGTAATGTGGTCTGAGGTGCCAATATGGGGGAGGGCCCTACGCCTTGTAAGCTCCTCTCTGGGTGGTGTAAACAAAGTCTAGATTGTTGTTTCCCAGTGTTGGAAAGTCTATGTGTTGGTGTATCTTTGGAACACACTCTTTAGGTCTGCATGATTGAAATCACCAGCCAAGATGAGAAAAGCATCTGGGTGGGCTGTCTGCTGCTCACTGATGTGCTGGTACAGTTAATTTAGTGCCTCACTCCTGTTGTTGTTGTTGGAGCTGGGAGGGATGTATACAGCAACGAGCAGTATGGCTGTATATTCCCTCGGTAGATAGAACGGCCGGCACTTAATAATCATAAACTCCACCAGAGGTGAGCAGTGTTTGCAGACCACAACAGCATTGCGGCACCACGCATCATTGATGTAAACACAAAGCCTGCCGCCGCGGGTCTTACCTCCCTCGATGCGAGCTCTGTCCGCTCGATAGCATGTTAGCTGGTCGAGCTGAATAGTGCAGTCCGGAACGCTGTTGTTGAGCCATGTTTCCATGAACACAAAAACACAACAGTCTCTTACAGTCCTCTGAGTTGAGCGTAGTAGTCGGATGAAATCCATTTTATTATCCAAAGAGCGTACGTTAGCCAGTATGATGGTGGGGATAGCTGGCTTGTGTGGGTTAGCCGCTAGCCTAGCCCGGATACCTCCGCGCTTACCCCTCTTCTGCTTCCTCTCGTGCCACTTGTGGCGCCTCCGCTGTGGGCTAGGTGCAACAGTGGGGGTCAGTGATGGTGTAGGCCTCCGGAGCAGACCGAGGTCCCGAAGCTCTTTGCCGTGCGTGGAGTTTAGCTCTAAAAATGTGGTTCTACCAACATCGAGCAGAAACTCACGACTGTATGCGCTTAGAGACAGATTGATGCGACGAATACGTACAAAAACACTGCAACTCACAAAATAAAAAACACGAAAACACCGTTCTGTTGGGAGAGAGAGAAGCCGCAGCGTGTGCACGCGCCGCCATCTTGGTGTATCTTAACAATACAATTAGGGATGTAACGATTACCGGTTTGACGATAAATCATGATAAAATTCCCCGCGGTTAGTATTACCGTTTCACATTTTAATTTTCATTAAAACCGTATTAGATTACTGCGATTTGAACAACTCGTGATAAATAAATACTGTCCAGCATAAAGCACAGTTTTAAGTAACAGTCTCATGTGCGCACAGCACGCAGAGTAGTTTCGAGTGAAAACAGGGCGGAAAAGCTGGGAGGTTTTAATAGAGTGCTAAGGGAATTATACAAATGAATACATGAATGAAGTAATTATATGAATGTACCTCTGAAGGTTCTAACTGTCTTCAGAAACTATTTGATGCCATTTTATTTTCATCTTCGCTCCATGTAATAACTAAAGGAAGTGTTCTTAATTGCAATACTGCTTTGTCCATGGAGGTTACAGGAAACGGCTCTAATTCAGCTTTTCCATAAGCGCCACCTGCTGTCAGCAAGTGGATTTACAGAGAATTATATTTACATTCAGCCTGTGTGTAGTTTCCTTCGGGCCAGAAACGGACAGAATTTGCATGCCCTGCTGTAAATTTTGACCTGTTGATGAAAAACAAGCTTATGTGGATTCTACACATTTAAACAATTCAGATAAGTTATCTAGAATTATTTATGGAGCAGATAAAATACATATAATCATTTATTAATCAATTATCATTTTGACTTATATTTTTTCTTTATTTAAAGGCTGAAATGTGAGGTTTACCTTTTTATTAAACTTTTTCAAAGCTTTATTTAAACATTTACATTAGATATTTCAACATGCTATTATACTGTTGTCAGTTAAGTTGTCATTTAAAATCTGAACATCATTGGTAATGTTATTGTTTTAGTGATTATCCAAACAAAAAGTGATTTTATTTGTTGTTTGTTGATTTTTAAATATAAAACTTGGTGAAGTAATTTATGTGTCATACTTTTTTAACATCTCCAGCACATTTTAACAATACAGTGATAATACTGATAACCGTGATAATTTTGGTCACTATAATCGTGATAAGAAATTTTCATACCGTTACATCCCTATCTACAATATATTTAGTAGTAGCTTATTAGTGGTGACTGTCAGTTAATGTACATATGGCAGAAATGTACGGAAAAATCAATTAAAAACGTAATCAAACAGACGATGAACACTATTAACAGCAATTATTATATGATGCAATCAAACTTATAGCAATATTTGGTAGTTCTGTATGTTGTTTCAGGGTTAGCATCATCTGAGGTCCTCTGAGGGATTGGCATCATCTCTTCTCAGTTGTTCTGGATCCAGACTGAAGCTTGTGTAAATCCTAGTTACGCAAAAACAGAGAAACAAATAGAGACATAATTAGCATAGCTGCTGTTCCAACCAAGCAAAATTTAGTTGTTTAACCCAAGCTAAAGAATAATAATGTGCATTTGATCAGATATAACTGCAGTACAAGATTATTAGATGCATTATTTGAATGCCTGGCCAAAGAGATGTGTCTTTATCTAGATTTAAACAGAGAGAGTGTGTCTGAACCTCGAACGTTATCAGGAAGGCTATTCCAGAGTTTGGGAGCCAAATGCGAAAAAGCATTTATAACAAGGTTATAATGGACAATGTATAGTTATGAAAGTATTAGGTAGTAGGTTGGGCAGGGGGGAACCAGTAATCTTCTCAGCAGTCCTGACTGTCTGTTGTAGTCTCTTGTCTAGCTGAACCAAACCATAAAGTTATGGATGAACACAGGATGAACTCAACGATGGCCGAGTAGAACTGTTTTTACCAGCTTCTGTGGCAGGTTGAATTTCCTCAGTTAGCGAAGGAAGTACAACCTCTGCTGGGCCTTTTTAGCAGTGGAGTCTATGTGAATGTCCTACTTCAGGTCCTGAGAGATGGTGGTGCCCAGGAACCTGAATGACTCTACTGCAGCCACAGTGCTATCCTTGATGGTGAGTGGGAGGACTGCAGGGGGGTTTCTCCTGAAGTCCACTATTATCTCCACTGTTTTGAGCATGTTCAGCTCCATGATGTTGTAAATGCACCAGACAGCCAGCTCTTTAACCTCCGGTCTGAAAGCAGACTCGGTCTCCATTGTGTATGAAGCCGATGATGATAGTATCATCTGCAAATTTCAGGAGCTTGACAGAGGGGTCTTTTGCAGTGCATTCGTTCATATACAGGGAGAAGAGCAGTGGGGAGAGCACACATCCCTGAGGGGCACCAGTGCTGATTGTGAGAGTCTTGGATGTGAGTTTACCCTGCCTCACTAGCTGCTGCCTGTCTGACAGGAAGCTGGTGATCCACTGGCAGATTGGGGTGGGCACGGAGAGCTGGGTCAGTTTGTCTGAGTGAAGGTCAGGCATGATGGTATTGAAGGCCGAACTGAATTCTACAAACAAAATCCTTGCATAAGTCCCAGGTCTATCAAGATGTTGCAGACGTGAGAGTGACAGGTCTGTAGTTAAGTCCAGGTGATTTATTTTTTTGGGGGACTAGAATGATAGTGGAGCATTTGAAGCAGCAGGTAACTTCACACAGCTCCAGAGATCTGTTGAAGATCTGTGTAAAGATGGGGGCCAGTTGGTCAGCACAGGTTTTTAAACAGGCAGGTGAAACACTGTCTGGGCCTGAAGCTTTCTTAGTCTTCTGTTTTCTGAAGACCTGGTTCACATCCTCTACACATACCTTAAGCGCTGGTTGAATGGTTGGTGAGGCAGGGAGGGAGGGGGAGTTGCAGGAGGGGTAGGTGAATGTGTGAAGTGCAGATCAGAGGTGGATGTGGGGTGTGAGACTAGGCTTTTCAAACTGGCAGTAAAACATATTCAGACCGTCAGCCAGTTATTGATTGTCCAAAGACTGCGGGGGTGGTGCCTTGTACTTGGTGATGTTCCTCAGACCAGTCCATACTGATGCCGGGTCGTTGGCTGAAAACTGTTTTTTCAGCTTTTCAGTGTAGCTTTTTTAGCCACTCCTTCGTTAGTCTGTTTCTGGCCTGGTTGTACAAGATTGTATCCCCACTTCAGTAATCATCCTCTTGGCATGACAAAGCTGTTTGAGTTTCCCAGTAAACCATGGTTTTTCATTAGTTAATGATAGGAATGTCATGGCAGGAATACACATATCTTCACAGAAACTGATATATGATGTTACAGTATCTGTGAGCTCATCCAGATTGGTGACTGCAGCCTCAAAAACACTCCAGTCAGTGCAGTCAAAGCAGGCTTGTAAATCCCGCTCTGCTTGATTAGTCCATCTTTTAATAGTCCTACAGGTTTAGCTGATTTCAGTTTCTGCCTGTAGGTTGGTATGAGATGAACTAGACTGTGATCAGAGAGCCCCAAAGCTGCCCGTGGGACAGAGTGATATGCATTCTTTATTGTGGTGTAACAGTGGTCCTGTATATTACCGTCTCTGGTGGGACATGTAACATGCTGTCTGTATTTTGGCAGTTAACGGGAAAGATTTGCTTTGTTAAAATCTACAAGAATGATTAAGAGAATCTGGGTACATTTGCTGCATTTCAGTTATTTGTTCAGCCAGCTATTGCAGCGCTGTGCTCACACACACGTCTGAAGGAATGTACACATTTGCGAGAATGAAAGAGGAAAACTCCCGTGGCGAGTAGAAGGGTTTACAGTTTATGAAGAGTGCCTCTAAATTAGGACAGCATGTCTTTTTCAGCATTGTTACATCTGAACACCAACTTTCGTAGGTGAAGAATCACAATTCACCACCTCTCGTTTTCCCCATTAACTCCACGATGCAATCCGCTCTGAACAGCTGGAAGCCCGGCAGATGAAGCGCGCCTTCCACTACACCTATGTCATTTGCTCGAATGCCTTGTCGTGAACGTACCTGCTTGAGCGACCGGAAGCTGGAGATTAAAGCTAATAAATATTTTAAAATGTATATTTTTCTTACACTAACACGTCGTTTCACTTCAGAAGGCCTTTATTAGCACCCCCGAGCTGTGTAGAGTAGTTTTATGATGGATGGATGCAGTTTTTTAGGCTTCAAAAACAGGGGCACCATTCACTGCCATTATACAGCTTGGAAGAGCCAGGACAATTTTAAATATAACTGCGATTCTGTTCGTCTGAAAAAGGAATGTCGGATATACCTAGGATACCCTGAGGGTGAGTAAATCATGGGCTAATTTTCATTTTTGGGTGAACTATCCCTTTAAAGAACACGACACACGAGGAAATCCTGTATATTTCAACCAATCTGATGACAACTTCTAAACTCCTGAAGGGTTTCCAATTTTGTGTGCCATATGCATCAGACGTTCAGCCAACGGTCTGTGAGCGTGACTTCTGAGGCTGAGACTAGGCTTCACTCAGCCAGGTTTCAGTGAAGCACAATGCAGCAGAGTTTGAAAAGTCCTTGTTGATGGGGGTGAGGAGAAGAAGTTTTGATAAGAAGGCAACGGACATTCGCAAGATGAATACTTGGGAGCGCAGTTCGAAAGCTACTCTCGCGGAGCTTAACCAGCACCACAGCACCTCTGACTCCGAATGTCCAAGAAAACGTCTGAATAATCAAAAGACTGGAAAAATATTATCTGGGATGTGTTGCTTAATGTTAAGGAGTTTGTCTCTGCTAAAATGTATTGAAGAAGAATGACTAGTCTAAACAGTAAACACAGAACAACAAACAAAAACAGCAGAAAAATTGCGGAGCTTTAAATAAAATCAAAGCTCTATGTTAAAAACAACTACAGCACGGTGTCATGTGGTGAATGACTGTAATTTTCCATCCTTAGCTGAGCTTTACAGTTCAGGGCCTTTAAGATGATTGCAAATCCTTTTTATGATGTCTTAATTATTCAAATATATTCAATTATTAATTATACTATTTGTGAAATATTATTACAATTTATAAGAACTGTTTTCTTTTTTAATATATTTTAAAATGTAAGCTGAATGTTCAGCAGCCATTACTGTACATTACATTAGCCATTCAGTGTGACATAATCCTTAATAAATCACTCTAATATTTGGTGATATTATTCATTATTATTGGTGCTCATTTATTAATAATGGTTCTTATTATTAATGTTGAAAACTGTTTTTCTGCTTTTTGTCGAAACCATGATATATTTTTCAGATTCTTTGATGAATAGAAAGCTTGGAAAAAATGATATAGAAATATTTTGTAACATTACAAATGTCTTTACTGTTACTTTTAATCAATTTAATGCATCCTTGCTAAATTATTTATTTATTGCAAATGTTCAGCTATTGAAGTGTCATTGAAAGTTTTTTTTCCCCCCCCTTTTTATTTTAGCTGCACATCACTAATGCCTGGTCCATGCTGTGACAGATTTAAACTTCACATTCCATATGCTGGAGAGACTCTCAAATGTAAGTAGTTGTTCTATGGGTATGAACAGATCAGAGATCACTCATGAATATATGAAAGTTGCTGATGTTTGATGATGGTGGTTTGCTAGTGATATGTTCCTGCAGCCTACAAAGTTCTTGTTGGACATGCTGAAATAGTGCTGATTTAATGTGTTGTGATGCATTATTGATTTATTACATTTTCAAACTGCAGTGTACAATATAAATCATATTGTTGTTGTTTACTACAGTAAAACTGTAGAAAGGATTGAAATTATTTGTAAAATACTGTAGAAGGCAAGACATCTTGGTAAGCTTTTATTTGGCTTCTGTTCAGAGAGTCTCTGTGTGTTTGTATTTTCTGACATGTTATCATCAACTTCAGATCTGGGATTTGTCATCAAAGTGCTAGTGATAGTTTAAAACCTTATTAAAGCTGAGGTGGCAAACTCATTAAATGCCAATGATATTTTGTGTTTAATAAGCAGTTTATTTGTAATAAAGTCCAGTGAGTTCATGAGAATCATTTTTGTAATTTAACATCTTATTGCTCATTCTTGCTAAGGCAAACATCACTTTATACTTAAATAGTTCACCCAGAAATGAAATTGGCTTATCTGCATATCATTCCAAACTCATAACACTTTTGTGGAAATAAAAGAAGATATTTTGAAGAATGTTTCAACCATTTTGTCCGTATTATTAAAGTTAGCAGGGACCAAAAGTAGTGTGAAATTAATCCATACACCCAGGGTTATTATCATTAATGAAAACTAAAACCATAAAAATAAATAAATAAAATAAACATTAACTGAAATAAAAATTATTTTATTTCAGATAGTTGACAAGGTAATATTTCTCATATTCATTTAGTTTGTTGAAGTACTAAAAAGTAAAATGAAATAAATGTATTTTGGTGAGTATGGAGACTTGCCAACATGAGCATCACAGCTCAACATGTGGGAGCTCAGTCCTAGAAGTTCATACCTTCTGTTTATTTGCTTTATTTTGTAATAGACTGTAATTGTTTAGTGCCTAGCCAGCCTTTATTTGAGGGAAATGTTTCACACAAAAACCTGAAGGCAAGTTTTGGCCCTCATTTCCCCATAAACCAACAGAACTACATTTTTTAAGAGGTTGTGCAATGCAGCCCATTACGCTATGAACTTTTTGCAAATGTTAGACCAATAAAAGCATATTACACAGATTCTTCAAGACTTCGTAATGGTGGTGCACTGAGCACAGCTCTTTCGATATGGAAACAAGCTTCTGAGAAGGGCTTTTAGAGGTTTTGTCTGAAATGCTTTCAAGTACCAAAGCTCAGTGATGTTTAATGAGGTTGCATAGTAATTATAACTCTGCAGTGATCTTAACTGGGAGTTCCTGTTATAGCTCTGAGTCATGAGACACTCAAACACTCAAGCAGTTTTTCACGGAGGCCACATATGAAACACATTTCTTGGAGCTGGAATTGTCATGCAGTCTGACAGTGAGAAATCGAGGTTACTCAATGAGGCTTTCTTCCTTTTGGAGATGCATGGCTATCGACTTTATTTGTAATATTGTGTTGTAATTTGTATCTGCTCAGAAGAATTATAAGAAAAACTATGGATTGGTTAATGACGAAGTTTGGCTGTTGGTCATTTTGGGGGCATTGGTGCATGCCTGAGGCAGTGCTTTTAGTTGTGCATTATCACAAGCGTAACAATGTTAAATGTTTGCTTTAGTGGCCTTTACTGGAGGTCAGAGCTCAAGTGCAAATTGAAATGGAAAATCTAATTTACTACTAAAATGGAGGCATCGCTGAACGATGCACACATTCTTAACACTGTGTCACAATAAATCATAGTAATCAGTATTTGAATTACATCCGTATTCTCACTTTAAATAATAACACATTCTCCACTGTTCAGGGAGTAGTCCATTAAATGTTTTATTGACAGTTTTCCCCATAATTTAAAATAATTGTCTTTTTTTTTAGGTATTGTTCAGATATAAACAGGTTTGAATGATTTTCTTGGAAAGTTGATGCGTTCACAAATCTTCATAATATCTATTATTGTTAGAAACACATTAAAATTTTTCTGCATCTAAATATTCAAAAAAGATAGCAGAGTTGTGAGTTGGAACTGCTTCCTAGGTTTAATTTTACAACTGCCAGTGGCTGACAGCTGAAAAGTGACTCAAGACCTTTTCATAACTAATCGCCTTTGTTTTGCCGATGACTTGCCTAGGGATTCCAGACCTATGCAAATTATTAGAGAATCTTCCAGAAACTCTGCATCATATGATTTTTGATGGATCTGTTTTATAAATGTTGCAGTCTGCCTGCTGTGGAGTTGTGTGGTATGTCCCAACATCAATGGAATTAATTTTCTCAATTTATTTTTTACTTAGAGTTGCTTACTTAGAGCTACTTTAGAGTCAGGAGAAACAGAGAAGAGAAAAAAAACAAAAAAATATCTTAACATTTCTAAGAGAAAAGGAATGGCTGTATAAATAGAAATGATTTGAACATGCAATGGTCTAAAATCATGTCAAGGGAAGTTACTTTTATTTATATAGCGCTTTGTACAATACAGATTGTGTCAAAGCAGCTTTACAGTGTTAAACAAGAAAATCATGTGCTGATAATGCAAGAGTCATGTTTGATAGGAACATCGATGGGAGCTAAGCAAGCTACAAAAACAATGCTTGAAACAATGTCGCTTGAAACACAGATGTTGAGTTGTTAACTTATACAATGCTTCAAAAGTGAATGGCTACTGAAGCTCAGAGAAGCACAAAAAAGTACCAGAAGTAAAGATGTCTTGTGCTTCACCACATCGTCTGCGGCTTACTGTGAAACTTTACATCATTATTAATAGCTTTAATAATCAATTTTGTTTTTCCACCTGTTTAAATCTGAGGTATTCATGACACTTGCAAGAACTTTTTGTGTATATCTTGAATGAGAGAAACACATGTTCAGTCCTTTACGGTGTTAAAAATCCTTGTCACTGTTGTGTTGTGAAATAGTTCTTAATAATGATAAAGAAATTAATAGCCTTTGTACTTTGACACGGTCTGGTGAGGTATGTTTTTGTACCCATCTTTGTTCCCAGAAAGGTACCAAATCCTAGTAGCTTGTTTGTGTGCTTTCTAAGGGATTAATGGAACATGACAAATGTTTTTTGAAGTATATAATTTGTACCTTTTTACCTGTAGCACACAGATAAAGCCCATCATAATGGTGTCCAACAATATTTATATCGGAACATTATACCCATGATTGAAAATGTAGCTTATTCAGTGGCTTGCTAATGTCCATTAGCCGCTTTGTACAATACAGATTGTGTCAAAGCAGCTTTACAGTGTTAAACAAGAAAATCATGTGCTGATAATGCATGAGTCATGTTTGATAGGAACATCGATGGGAGCTAAGCAAGCTACAAAAACAATGCTTGAAACAATGTCGCTTGAAACACAGATGTTGAGTTGTTAACTTATACAATACTTCAAAAGTGAATGGCTACTGAAGCTCAGAGAAGCACAAAAAAGTACCAGAAGTAAAGATGTCTTGTGCTTCACCACATCGTCTGCGGCTTACTGTGAAACTTTACATCATTATTAATAGCTTTAATAATCAATTTTGTTTTTCCACCTGTTTAAATCTGAGGTATTCATGACACTTGCGATAACTTTGTGTATATCTTGAATGAGAGAAACACATGTTCAGTCCTTTACGGTGTTAAAAATCCTTGTCACTGTTGTGTTGTGAAATGGTTCTTAATAATGATAAAGAAATTAATAGCCTTTGTACTTTGACACGGTCTGGTGAGGTATGTTTTTGTACCCATCTTTGTTCCCAGAAAGGTACCAAATCCTAGTAGCTTGTTTGTGTGCTTTCTAAGGGATTAATGGAACATGACAAATGTTTTTTGAAGTATAGAATTTGTACCTTTTTACCTGTAGCACACAGATAAAGCCCATCATAATGGTGTCCAACAATATTTATATCGGAACATTATACCCATGATTGAAAATGTAGCTTATTCAGTGGCTTGCTAATGTCCATTAGGATTATAATGCCCTTTGAGAGTTGGTGTTGCTACAAGAGCCATTATGCCATGGAAACAAAATAGTCTTTGATACTGACATTAGTTGTTCGGTCTAATAAGATCATGCATTGATAAACAACCATGCTACCATTATTTATTATGTAAAGAGCTTACATGGAAAGTATACAGTGTGTGAATATCATGTAGGCATCTAAAGTGCAAATCTTCTTGACACAGCAAGATTTGCTTTTTACATGGTGGAATTCTACAGTGCTGCTTCATAAAGAGTTCACAAATGTGATTTGGCTTGAACTGGATGTAAATCAATGAAGTATGTCATTTATTAAGGAATTATCATCGTGATTAACCCTTTCTTCTTACAGGGGACATTATCTTCAATGCCATAGACCCAGAACTGCCCCCTGACTTTATCTTCGGAGAGGATGCTGACTTCCTTCCTGAACCATCAGAACTCGCGGTGCGTATTAAGATTATAATTATGTGACGTCATTACCCTGCTTTCTAAATATAGAGAATTGTATATAAATATAATGTTACAGAACAGTAGCTTAGTAGACTAACTATACAAATACTGTAGTTATAAATATTGGGAAGAAGACAGGAATGTACAAAAAGAGTCTTTTTTTTTTTTTACAACATTAAAGCAACACCCATGCAAGATGATGTATTCCGTTTAGATCTTCTCTGTAGAGAGAGACCAGATTTAACCAAATCTGACAAATAAAAGTAGTCTTGTTTTAGTGAAGTGCCTATGCTTGCTTTAGGGTCACTCTTACCCCCACAAAATCTTTCTCAAATCTCCAGTGAACCAAATATGTGGTAGCTGGAGGCTAAACCTGGTTGTTCAGAAATGCACACAACAAGGCAGAACAATGGCTCTGTTATGATTGAATATCTTTGAAGTAGCAGTGCAACAGAGCTTTCAGCTGTTTTGACTTCCTTTGGTGCGGTTAGTTAAATCAGATGGCTGGTATTGATATGCGTGGTCGACTCAGCAGCCAGATTTGACCTGTGGGGCTTCCAGCGTTTTCAAGAGAGAGTGTTGGTGAATTACGTAAGCGTTGCGTCTGCGCTTAAAAGTGTCCTCCTTCTGCTGCCGATTTTAGTATTGCACAATTAGTAAAAGAGGCAGTACTGCTTCGGAACATCCTCAAAAACAAGCATCCAGATAGGAAACTTTTTTTTTGAGGAATGTTGGTTTATTTTTTGTTAGGGGGTTAGGAATTTCATTTTTGGCATGAAAGAGCCACTGTGTTTCTCTACACAAACAGTGTACTGCATGCTTAGCATCTGTGTATTCTGTATGGGGTTAGATTTGTTTAATTTCCAAATAAATCAATTACGATCCTCAAATAAATGTGGAGAGTTTCATAAAATGTATTAAATAAATAAATAAATTAAATTAAATTTTCAAAGAAACAATTACCAATTTATTTTGGTTGTAGCTAGAACGTGCTGTGATTGCTGTTATCTGATTGGCTTGAGTAGACGGTGGGTGGAGCCCAGCTGTCTTGACGCTAGAAATGTTTCAAAATCCACAAAAGCATTTGAGTGATTCATAAATGCACAGGAAGTGATCCACAAATGTTCAGATGTGATCAGGGTTATTATAGTTAACTATAGTTATAGTGAACTATTATAACCATTAAAAAAACTATTTAGACTAATAAAAATGAAAAACAACAAAATTGCTAAACGGAAAATACAAATATATGTATATATATATATATATATATATATATACATATGTATATATTTTATATATTTATTTTTTTATGTTTTCTAAGTCAGTGTAATCACCATTCTATATTAATGCGCTAATTGATGCACGCAAACACACACATCACTCGCCCACACACACAGAGAGAGAGGTCGGAGATCTCAGATCGCGCTGCACACACAGAAACTTGTCAATGCTGCCCCTCGACTGTAATTAATAAAATAGCATAGATTCTGGATCGCTACATTATATTCCTCAGCAACGAGGTGGTAAAATCGCTGTTTTTGAAGTAACTAAACACAGCTTTATTGTTTGTAGAGAGAGATGCACAGATGTAGATAACACACACACACACACAACTGTCATCTCTCTCTCTTTCACTCTCTCTCTCGATCGATAATTAATTCAAATAAATGCTCTAATTCATTCAAATAAATGTGGTCTTACCGTACTATTATCTCTGTATCTGATTTGAAGCGGGCAGAATGCTAGAGCTAACGAGCTGTAACTGATTAAAAAAAACATAATTTTTACCCTTTCGGTCAAATAGTGCACTGCAAACATAATTAACAGCTTTAATTTGTCAATGCTTGCAAATGACCATGGTATAAGTGGGATAATGCATGGCTAGCTGTGCATTAAATGATTTTAATCTCCGCAGAGGCAACCATTCTCCGCTTCGCGTCGGGTCGTTCTTGGCCTACATTTCGTGCATTAAAAAATAGTTTAATGCACAGCTAGCCATGCATTATCCCTTACATATACAGCATCTCTTTCTGATTCTCGAATCTGATTGGCTGAGAGCCTTTTCCAGGAGTGCGATATTCTAGTGATAACGAAACTCCAGCCGTTTCATCGTTTGTATCACTCCACTTGCAGTATTTCTCACAGCGAGTGTCACGATGGACGCTCAAATCCACTATAATTTTATAAATAATACTGTTTTGTGTCACAAAATGTAGTTTTAAGAGTTTTTTTTAGGTGACAATGTACTTTAATGTACTGTATGAACCTTACCTCGGACAGATCTTCGGGAATTTGCCGCTGTCTCTGATGTCTCTATAGTGGTTAAACATGAAATATAATTTGTTTTGGGTAAATCTAATAGGCAGTTTGTAGTCTTATTAATCTATTTTTTGTTACAGAGCAAGTACTGTAGTTTGTATATATGTGTGATTTTATTTTCATTGATCTCTCTACTTTTGTTTGTGGATCATAATAAATTATTTGGAAATATGCAACAAATTTAACCCATGGTTACATAGTTGTGCATCAGATCTCCGTGAGTTTATGAAGAGTTAGTGGTCAGAGACATAGTCTAACAGTCTGTTTCAAGTGCACTTGAGAAGTTTCACACATCCACAGCATTCTCGATATGTTGTTCTGCCTCTCAAATCATGCATTGCTAAACGCTCTCTTTCCAAATTGGTGACATCAAATCTGTTAGTACAAACAATCCATAGTTCAAACTCCATAAGAAACCAGTCATGAGCCATTACCTTGTTTCCTTGATCATTGTTTTTTATTATATCCCTATTATAAAAATGAATGTTCTGTGATCGCATTGTGTGAAAATCACAACAACAAATTCCACTGACCATTGTCATATTGCAGTAAATTCTATTCTATTCTATTCATAGGCGAAATTTACTGGCATCTCAAAGGGGCCCGCCAGATTCCTCTCATGGTGTGTTAAATTATGAGAATTCATCATATGGGTTTGTTCCTCAGAGATGATGTTTGCAAGGGAGACAGAGTTTGTGACATGCAAGTTTGTGCAAGACATGGTCTAGATTCGTCTGGACTCTGTTGTTGAGACTCCTCATACACTGATTGCTTAAAGCTGTCCTCCAGGCTATTTTTAAGGAGGAACGGAATGAAAAAATCCCCTGCTTATGTCAGAGTCTGTGAGACGGTGACTATTGCTCATGAAACATGAGGGGGGAAGCACCTCTGTGCTGCCAAGTCTGCACTCTGCCTATGTGTTTGCTTTGTGTTTTAGCTTCTTCGGTATGGCGTATATGTGTGTGCAGCCATTCGGTTTCTTTTCCAGGGATATTTTCTTACGCTGGTTTGTCCTTCATCCTGTTTATTCTGCACTAAGCACTTTTTTTTTTATGTGTAACCAAACATGAATGATCCAAAATGCCTGAGTATATTAATATGCCACATCATAGGCAAACATAATGTCTAAAAACAGGTGTTAATTAGCTGTATATGTTCTTATTCTGACTTGTTCATCTTATTTGCTTTCATCCTTCCCAGATGGTTCTCCTGGTTTAATTCGTCTGTCAGTGCCAGAGTCTGTGAGACGGTGACTATTGCTCATGAAACATGAGGGGGGAAGCACCTCTGTGCTGCCAAGTCTGCACTCTGCCTATGTGTTTGCTTTGTGTTTTAGCTTCTTCGGTATGGCGTATATGTGTGTGCAGCCATTCGGTTTCTTTTCCAGGGATATTTTCTTACGCTGGTTTGTCCTTCATCCTGTTTATTCTGCACTAAGCACTTTTTTTTTATGTGTAACCAAACATGAATGATCCAAAATGCCTGAATATATTAATATGCCACATCATAGGCAAACATAATGTCTAAAAACAGGTGTTAATTAGCTGTATATGTTCTTATTCTGACTTGTTCATCTTATTTGCTTTCATCCTTCCCAGATGGTTCTCCTGGTTTAATTCGTCTGTCAGTGTGTCCCATGCAAACTGATAATTTTCACATTGGCATGTGAGAGACTCAGGATCAACAATGACGTCTTGCATCCTGATCTTTCACACGTCAATATGCAGCTCTGTTCCAAAACCTAGCAAGCTGCCTTGCTTTCTACTGACTATATACAGTAGACCTATTCCTCAAAGGCAGAATCGTATGTGTTATAGAACCTCACAAGTAAATGATTTTGAAGGCTGCACATAGTCAGCTACTCGGAAGAGCATAGGTGATGTACAGTAACTCATTTGGCACCATACGTAGAGTTGTTCCAAATAAATGTTGTTCGCAATCACAATCACATGACCCAGGGTTGCGAGTCCTCTCAATTTGCTGTAAATGAAGTTCATGTATAAATGTAAATGCAATTTAAAAATAATTAAGTTGTTTTGTTTAGTTGTGATACATTTTAATGATACAGTTTAAATAGGTTTTGTAAGTAGGAAAGTTGGCATCTTACTAAGCTAACAACAAAGATATCTGACTGTTATATTTAATGATTCTACTTTTCACATCACCAGCGTTCAGATGCTGGACAAAGGCTTGTTTTCCAGCTACATGGAATATTGCAGAGATTTCACACTGCTTTGAGGAATTTCTGATGTCTTAGCAAAACTTGGGGTTGTTTACAGTCTGTCACAAGTATTATTAGCTGCTGACCACCAATTTGTTTCCATGGCTCGAATGGTGGGTTTACGTGAACAGCTAACACCAGACGATTTACTACGGTGTGAAAAAAAAAATGTTAGAAGAGTGTTCTCATCATTGGTATTTTTAAAGTCGATTAATGTAGGTTATTTTTAAATTTTACTTTTTAAATTATGTTTTAATTTATGGAGTTCTGTTGTGCAGCATCTTATTTGGCGAGTAATAAACATGCAATGTTTTATTGTAAATTAATAGTTATATTTTCATTTGATAACATTTTAAAAGCTTGATTAAATTGTTAAAGTTTTATTAACTCATTTCATTAGACATTATTTTTGATGATAAATGTGTATTCAATCAATAACATTTGAATCCATAAAAAATAAAATGAGAAACAGAATTTAGGAGAAAGTAAAATGGATTTCACTTGGCCCTAAATTACAAAGTATCTTATTCTGTGGAGTTCAATTGTGAACAAACAATTTATGTATTCAGACAAGTTGTGTCTGTACTCTATATGACTTGTGCTATATAAGTGTTCTGAAGCCAATTGCTAGTTTTGTGTGATGCACAGACCAAAACTGGTATTTGTTTGTGTACATTAAAAGTATGGTGCATAAATACATGGCATCATTGATATGTTAAAAGATACACAAGTACCAGTGGCATTTGATGATCATATTTAGCCAACTATGAAGAAAAAAAAAACATTTGCAATGCAGTACACCATAAACAGTAGAGATGTCCTAATGCTTCTTTGTAATTTGTTCTTAGTTTTGGTCGTTGTAATTTAATATCCTCAAGTACAGGGACACATTATTATAACATCATGACTAGGCAGAGATTGTGTTGCTACCACAGAGATCACAAGTTTGATTTGGCTTGCTGTGAAAGCACTGCACGAAGCAGAATATGACTCAGATAGCTCCAAACAGCAGCGCTGTAGCAATTTCATTCAGATACTTTTCATTCAAATAGCAGTGAGCACCTGAGAACCTCAAGCCTTGGCACTTTCATGGATGAAGGTCAAAGAGTGCACTACGGTGCAGACAAAGTAATATCTATGCCATATACCATTTTAGAAAGTACAAAGAGTAAAAAATGAATGGGAGAATTGTATAATTCAGCAGGATGGCTATAGGAAAAGATGTCTTGGAAAGAGGCAATTACCTTCTTACATTTTCATTTACATTATACATGCCATAATGCATTTGGCAAATGCTTTTATCAATGCTGTATTCAATGCTGTTAGATTTTATCCATGATGTGAAATTTTGGTCTTAACCCATTCAAATAGACAGGAGGACATACAGTACATGACTGAAGTAGCTCCCCAACATTGACCACTGAGTGGGCATTAATTGTGTGAAAACTTAAAAAACATATGCATAAAAATAAGGTTTTTACAGTTGTAATGCAGTTTGTCCATTATTAGCTGGAGAACCATAACGATTCATTGTCAGAGTAGCCACAGCCAATCCTGTAGACTAATGTAACGTTGGCCCAAAGTGATTCAGCATGCTGTGAAGAGGGCCAAAAATGATACTTTATTCCAGCCTTACTTAATTCCTATAACCAGGCCATTCACTTGCACAACTTGGCGGAAAATGTATGATTAAGTGGCGGTGCTTCCCAGAATGTACCACTGGGATCAGGAAGCCAGACCTCAATTAGCAACTAAGGAAAGCCACTACAGGCAAAAACATTATTTTATTGCACTTTATTTATTTGCTTCTGTAGATTTTAATTGCAATACGATTACTATCCGAAGACTGTTTTCTCAAAATTAGTTATTTGTCACGCGCTGTGCTAGAAATCTCCACTTCAGTAGCCCTTACACACCAAACCTTTTGTACCTGAAAACATGATGAAAATTTATTTTTTTCTGCCTGTTGGCAGTATTTTCTGATTTATGGAGTGGTAAAAAGAGATATCCGTATTCCCCTCTGTAAGAACTCTAATGTGCCAACAAAATGAAACATGATTTCTGTTCTTGAAATGAAAGCAAATTAGTGCATATTTAATTAGAAAATTCCTCTTTTGTGTAATTAAAAGGGGTGGGCATTGTGTCTGTTATTATGTCTCCTGAAGAGCAGAATAAGAGTGAATGTGAAGCTTTAAATATGAGTAAGGGATGCCTGCCTGCTACATGCCTCTGTTTAGTGTCTAATAAACCTCTGTCAAACACTAACACTGCTGAAGCAGCACACTACAGAGCTTCACTACTTTTTATTTTAATTAGTGGCTTTTCTGGCCATTGAGGAAAGAGCAGCTAATTGTGGCGAGGTGGCTGAGACAGTGGTCTAAGCTCTGGGATGGAACATCTGACGTTAGCCATGGGAAAACTGGAGAGATCAAAGCAAGCTCGGTTTAAGTTTCACCGGGCTTCGGAGAATCGAGGCTGCAGTCTAGACAGCAAACATCTCAGCCTGTGGTGATGTCTTGTTTAGGCTTATATTAATGATTCATGCAACGCATAATCCTGCTATATTCCACGTTTTTGTGTGACCTTTTTTCGACCACGGTGCAATCCACACTTTATTCAAGTGTTTCACGTTTAGAAGGCATTGTAACTTAATATCATAGAGTGACTATTGAATTATCCATGATGGGTTATTCAGGACGGAGCGGTGTGTGGTCAAAAGAATAACACCAAATTACTGAACAAGTGAAGCCATCAAGTCAAAATATACTAAATATATTTTTCATTGTACAAGCACTTTTAAACTATAATCATCATATAGGCATTGGGAAATGTGTCATTCACTTCATCAAAACCTTGTGAAGACTTACAGAAAATGTTTGACCTCTGTCATTGCCAACAAAGTGTATATAACAAAGTATTGAGATGAAATTTTGTTATTGACCAAATACTTATTTTCCACCTTAATTTGCAAATAAATTCTTTAAAAATCCTACAATGTGATTTTCTGGTTTTTTTTTCTCATTTTGTCTCTCATAGTTGAGGTATACCTATGATGAAAATTACAGGCCTCTCTCATCTTTTTAAGTGGGAGAACTTGCACAATTGGTGGCTGACTAAATACTTTTTTTCCCCACTGTATATTGAGTGTAATTATTCTGGGATATATTTTACACTTTTGACTTCCATTTAGAATTAGGTCTATGGCTATGTTTACACCACAGTGGAATGTGGCCCAAATCAGATTGGATTGATTGATTGATTGATTGATTGATTGATTGATTGATTGATTTTTTGAATGACAGTGAGAACAGTTACAATCACTTCTGATCTTGGCCACTGTCAGATCAGAATTCATGCAATATTTTTATTTTTTATTTTATTTCATTATCATTTTATTATTTTGTTGTTTACATCTTTATAACTCAACATTTGTCTATAATAATAAATATATTGTGTTAGCCTTAAGAAAAATTGCTTTTGTTTAAATGGAAAATCTAATGTAACAGATGGACAAATCAGACACATTATTATTTGTTATATTTAAAAGTCCCCTGAAATGCTTAGAAACACGCAGCGTTACTCTATGTGTTGACGTCATTTTAACTGAAACAGGAAGACCTTTTTAAAATAGCCAATAGTGTTCGTTTATATCACAGCTTGGGCTAGAGCCGTTCAGAGCCGTTGAGCTCCGTAAAGCCACATTTGACAGGGTATGCCAGCCACAATCTCATCCATATTGCTATAAAATATAGCATTCTGTGTAGAATTCAAATAGCTCCGATACATTTTGTGGTCTGCGCCGACTTGCGCATGTGATCCGCTCCGTGCTATCCTGTCTCTGGACTGGAGCAGAGTGTGTGTGCGGTGCGGTGGGTGCGCAAAACTGGACTTCTTTTTTTCCTCAATGGAAAGCATATTTACACTGTTTGAATCGTTCCCTGTCCCCTATATAGTGCACTACGTGTCATTCACTGTACAGAAAATACTAGTTCTGTGGACAAGTGACCGATTTCAGCCGCAGCTTCAGCATCTATTTTATAGTGGGACGCGGGCGCTTTGGATTCTAGAGAGCATTTAATTGGACAGAAAGTTTGATGAGAAGCTGAAGTGATAATCTCCCTCGATCTGGGGCTCCATGCAAGATCTCACCCCGTGGGGTCAAAATGATCACAAGAACTGTGAGCAAAAATCCCAGAACCACACGGGGGGACCTAGTGAATGACCTGCAGAGAGCTGGGACCAAAGTAACAAAGGCTACCATCAGTAACACACTGCGCTGCCAGGGACTCAAATCCTGCAGTGCCAGACGTGTCCCCCTGCTTAAGCCAGTACATGTCCAGGCCCCTCTGAAGTTTGCTAGAGAGCATTTGGATGATCCAGAAGAGGATTGGGAGAATGTCATGTGACGTCAAAAAAATCATTGAGCCGTTTTGGCGGAAGTAGCGAACTGCAATCTTTGAATGCTTATATCTTCTAAATGCTAATTTTGTCACTGTTTTGGAGCACACTGCCTTATAGATAACCTTAAGACTTAACATATTGATACTAACACCCAAAAAACTTTCATTTTGATTTCATGGGGACTTTAACAAATAATCCAACAGACCCCTCACCCAACAATCGGACTGGGTGCCGGGATGTCTGTGAACAACCCCCCAGGACACTGGTTTCCATGGCAGCCAGGACACCTCAGCCAGATAACATAGCTTTTATGGCTCAGTGGTAGAAAGGCCTCACATCTGTGACCCGGTCCTCTTCTTCTTCAGCTCTGACTGCTATTACTCCCTTGCCTCTTGGACATCCAGTCCGACCGCGATCCACGGGACCTCCCCCGCGCTGGCAGCACCTCAAAGTTGCAACAAGCCATGTTACCACTTCTCACCTGGGAGAGAACTCTCTCGACCACCACCAAGTCAGACTAACATCTTTGGAGTTCGTCACTCTTCAACCCGGAAGAACGTGATCGCAATTCCAATGCCATCGAACCTTCAATAGCTGATATAAATAATTATTTATATACGTTTCCCTTTTGAGCTAATTTGCTACACTAAATTGGTGGTGTATCTATGCAAATGTTGTACTTTTTTGTTTATAGTGTATACTTAATTTCATCTAATGATGTAGTAGCTTAATGAATCTAGGGAGGGTTAGTAATATAGGGTTGCAATAATTGGATATTGTGTCATCCCTGTATGGTTTATTCTTATGTTATGGATTAACGTTCCTGTCATTTGCCCCTCTCCCTTTCTCTGGATACATAATTTCCCATCAATCCCCATGGAGGGATATTTCATTGGTCTCTCGGAATTGCCTACAAGTTTTTCTAGGCCTGCTTCTGGCAATCACACCGGCAGTTCTGTTTTTTACGAGTCACTTGGCATTATGGAAAGGATGAAGCGTTGACAATAGAGAAGTAGGAGGGGTTGTATTTTGGCATGGGCTGAATACACTGTTCATACTGACCAGGAAACTGCCGGGAAGTGTATCGGCCAGGGAGATTTTAGGAACCAGAGGATACCAATGGCTGGATACAGAAGTGTTAATGTACACCCTGTCATCTCTTTCTAATTTAGTGATGGTTGATTCTAGTAAACTGATTGAGATTGCATTGTTTTTTTCTTCTAAACTTTATTTGACTGGCCTTGTTTGATTTGCCCCAGTTGCAGGGAATTAAATAAGTCTATAGCTGGAACAAGGCCTGAACCCTGGATACCTTATTTACAACAAATATTAGGTTGTAAAGAGATAATTTTCTGAACTGTCTACACTGTAAAAAATTATTGGGATTTTAACAGTAAAAGACTGTAAAAATGCTACAGTAAAAACCTGTTAATTGGTTAACAGTAAGTTTCCTAAATATATTCGGTGAATAAATGTAATTACATTTAACGTAATTTTACAGTAAAATACTGTTAAAAATATGGTTTTTGGAAGTGAAAAAGAAAAAGTCATTGTATAATTTACAGTGAAAAACTGTAAATTGACACTCCCAGAATTCCCTGCATGACACTTCATAGTTGATGTTTTTTGTTGAAATAACATTTTTCTTCTTAGTTTTTTCTTATCAGTTGTGTACATTAGGGTTTAATCTTACATCTAATGTTGTTATATTAATATTTATTGCATTATTTCAGTATCATGTGTGTCACCATGATGGGATTTAGTGTTAGTGTGAATGACATGGTTTTGACATGAAATGGTTTTTACAATGGTTCAAAACAGATATTAGTATGTCAATGTGTTGGTTTATTAACATTACATCAGTTAATGAAATACAGTATTTTATTGTGACTTTAAGTCCATTATTTCAGTATCATGTGTGTCACCATGATGGGATTTAGTGTTAGTGTGAATGACATGGTTTTGACATGAAATGGTTTTTACAATGGTTCAAAACAGATATTAGTATGTCAATGTGTTGGTTTATTAACATTACATCAGTTAATGAAATACAGTATTTTATTGTGACTTTAAGTCAAGTCTGTAAAGCCTAAAATGTTGCTACCATATTTT
Organism: Sinocyclocheilus grahami; assembly: GCF_001515645.1. Classification (NCBI taxonomy): domain Eukaryota; kingdom Metazoa; phylum Chordata; class Actinopteri; order Cypriniformes; family Cyprinidae; genus Sinocyclocheilus; species Sinocyclocheilus grahami. The sequence goes on along the minus strand of NW_015506226.1, from coordinate 440,957 downwards.
TTACGGTGAAGTTCTGGCAACCACAGCTAAATGTCACAGTTTTTTTTTTTTTACAGTGTACCAGACAAGAAAACTGGAAGAAAAAAATAAAATAAAATAGAATAAAGAAAGAAAAAAACCCTGAATCAATTCCAAGTGGAAAAAACACACAGTTCACACACGACGTACTTTGCATTACACGTATTCATGCAGTCTGTATTATTAAAGCACTGCCTTATTAAGACCCTGTCATAACAACTAACTTGACTAACATTTTCACTGGCTTTCACTTTCAGATTTACATCTTTTTTTTCACCTTAACTATTTTAATGGTACCTTCTCCAGCCTCTTAAATTTGCCCATCTGGAGTTTCCAAACATTTTGCAACACTATCCTGAGTGACCTGTTTAATTTCAGCCTTTTCATTTCTCCGGCCCCGTTTGCTTCCAGGTTTCCTACACACCAGGAATTCTGCTTTGAACAGCGGTTTAAAGCAATAATTGTAAATATCTGCGTTTAGCCTGCACCTGAACCATGAGTGAACTTTGGGAAAAACCCTCAACTGCCATAAATCCAGACATGCAGGAGAGTGGAGGCACCTCTTGCTGACTTTAAGTGCTATAATCTGCTCTCACAGAAAAAAAACAAAAAACACCTGCTTTACTTACAATAACAAAGCACTATTTTAGGTCTAGTGTAGTTTAAGCTCAGTTGAGATCACCACTTAATGGTGACCATTGAGGTCAAACTAAATAAGGTAATCTGCAGCAATAAAGCCATACAAATGAACTTTTTCAAAGCAGTTGAACTGGATATGTCAGTGCCTCAATCGTGCTTCAACCCATCCTGAACTCTTTACAAATTATGCAGCTTATTGGGAATTGTGCTGTTACTTTTCTAAGAAAATGAACTTGCCGGTTTCACTTAGTGGGCAATAATGGGTGAATCTTACGGATTTACTGTGAAGAGATTAGACTTGATTACCTGGTAAAGAAAAGTTCCTTACTGTTGTCTGTCATGGGAAAGGAAATGCAGAATTGAAGGCTCTATGGTGGATGAAATAAAAAGTCATTTTAATAGAATCTGCTGTTCCCTCCTGCTGAAGGAACACCTCATGTCCCGTTACACAACAATGCAGTGCAGGGTAACAATATACAGAGGCAGGCAAACCTGGGCACACTTAACCACCATTTCCTTTTCCTTCCTGTTCTGCTAAAGCAAATCCCAAATTTAATGCAGCTATTACTGGCAAAGCCATTGACAGAAACGGAACTATCTTTGTGTGTGTGGTTCACAATATTATTGTGATCCAGTGGTGATGCTCTGTATATATATATATATATATATATAGATACACTAACAGATTTTGTTGTGACTGATGCATTATTATGCAGAAAGCCACTGTCAGAGCAGCTCTTTCTATGTGTGTGTGCGTGCGTGTGCATGCATGTGTGTGGGAGGTTTGCTCTGAAGGTGAGGAGGACTGGGTGTGCCTCTCGGGTGTTACTGAACCTGGAGGCGTCACGCCCACGGCACATCTTCCTCGGCCCAGCTCTGACAGATCAACTTACAGGAACTCGCACTCCCCTCTTAAAATGCTCCCAGTGTGGCCACATAGTAACAGTGAAACAAAAAGACTTCATAACGATCTGCAGAACAGATCAAATATGTGCTTTATGTGTGTGTATTATTATTATTATTATTTAAAATTATTATCCCTCTTTTTGTCACTGTGGCCCAGTGCATTAAATTCAACATAGTAAAGTGTCAAGCTACATTGTAATTCAGAAAAACTTAATTAGCAAAAGGCAAATTTAAGTAAATTAACTTGAGTTTTAAAAACATATATCTGTGCACGACTAGCATTTGTGTGTTTTTTTTTTAGAAATGACAGATTGTTTCGCTAGATAAGACCCTTATTCATCAGCTGGTACCATGTAGAGGCCTTTGAAGCTGCTCTGAAACTGCAAATTGGACCTTCAACCATTTGGTAACTGTTGAAGTCCATTATATGGAGAAAAAATTTTCCTCAAAAACCTTAATTTCTTTTCGACTGAAGAAAGAAAGACAAAAAAACAACCTAACCTTTACCATAAAAATGTGGTATCATTACTTTCATTACCTGAAATAATGTTAATATACAGAACTACTAAAATCTTGTATTACCTAATATGCTGACAACCACCTTAAAAACACAGACTGTAAAGAGAAAGACACATCAAAGTTAATTACTGCTAGCTTTTCCACAAAGTATGATAAATAATAATATATAGAAGGTGCACAGTGTTAAAACAACAATACACCGTCATAGTATGCAATAAACGTTAACAACATAAGATGTCACAAAATCCTAATATACTGTACATAAGTGATTGGAAAAAAAGAGAAGAAACGGTTATTTCAGTGAAAAGAAACCTTAAATGTGAGCTAGCTGTTACACAGAGAATTATAGGAATGTACATTTGCATTTTTACTGTACAAGGTGACACTTTTTCCTCTTTCAAAAACGACACATTTAACAGTATTTTACTGTAAAATTACATGAAATGTCCCATTAGTTCTATTACAGCTTTTCACCATTCACCAATTCATAGGTTTTACCTTAGCATTTTTAAATGGTCTTTTACCATGAACATTACAATCATATTATGTTATGAATGAATAAAATTGGTTCTACCATGAGGATGTCATTCATTGAAAACAAATAGATTTTAGATTTTCTCTCTCTCTCTCTCTCTCTCTCTCTCTCTCTCTCTCTCTTTATAACCATGAGGTACATTTTTGTGTAATGATGAGATGTTACAAAATGAAGATTGCTTTGTCCTCTCTCTGAGTAAGAAATGGTTTCCAGGCAGACAGGACTTGGAGTGACTCAGAAAGAGTGCAAATATTGCATCACTGTACCTGCGTAGGCCTTTTGTTTTATGGCACGTATCTAGCATTTTGCGACCGACTGCTGTCTCGATTGTAAAGTCTGGGGATCACAAAGTGGAAAAGACTCTCCGGGGGCCCTGGTTAGTTTAAACACAGTTCCTCTGACACAGCACATTCCTCAAGCCAGCTTTCCTTCGTTTTCTTCATCCTCAACTCTCCTCGGGCTGTTCATTGCTTCATCCTAAAACATACCTAAACAATATCCAACTTGTTTTCTGTCGCCCACTCATTACGGGAATCCTGTTGTTGCTGGTAACCGTAGGCAGCGCAGGACTATGAGGTCATTGCTGGTGTAAGCGTCCTGCCTCTGCCCCAGCTTCCTCTCCCGGCAGAAAGGATGAGCCCTTCCCTCTCCAAAACAATGGCATCTTTCTTCTTGCTCAGACTGATCTATAGAGAGACGTACAGAAAAGTGGCCAGACGGACAGAGGTCTGACTGAGAAACCAGACTGATATTGTCATCTTTTCTAACCATTCAGTGCTTAACTCTTTCTTGTTGATGTGGCATGCAAATAACTCTGACATTTGACCCTCGCGATCTCAGAACAGATAGATCTTAAAATAGAGCAATGACTGATAAAAGTGGCTAATGGAGATGGCTTGTGTATGTGAACCACTGTGGTTATGTCATCATCAGCTGGCTCATAGTGTTTCTGGCATGGGTTTAGCTGCTGAATGCCTCGGATGTTTTCTGGGGTCATTTATACTCAGTATTTGTGAAAAGCAGTCAAATGAGAGGTTGTACTTCACACAACTGTCATGCTTCTCATATAAAATGTGTCATTCAGAATTCTTTCAAAACACACTGATGTGGCAAAGTCAGAATGCTCTTTGGCTTTCTTGTGATTCTCTGGTCATGTTACAGTGTGTTAATAGAAGGGATGGGTGATATAACCAAAATCTTTAAAGTTTGAAACTTTAGATGCCAATTCTTGATACTAATTAATAAAAGTAATACCAGCCTAGTATAAGTCTGAAGTAAGAAACAAATGACAAAGGACAAATGGATTAAACAGTGCTTTAAGTTTTTCAGGTAGGTCAGTCTAACAGTAGTATTCAAGTAAGAAAAACAGAAATTTAATAAAGTAATCAAACGTAAAATAAAGCACTGCATAGTCTTCACTGTATCAGATGAACTTACATTGATCCTTACTAAAGCTCCAAAAGTTATTCAGTTAAGAGCAGTGAGTGATTCTCTCTTTTTCTTTTGTTGTTTGATTAACATTAAAGTCAACAGGTACAGGATATTCGGCTGCTGTCATTTTAAGACTGTATGCATTTTCTTTAGTTAATTATTATTATTTTTATTACTTGTGAAGGTTTTCCCTAAATAATCTTTGCAACATTTTTTGAGTCCTGCAGATGTCCTCCAGTTCTCCAAGTCCATATTTTGGTGACTTAATGATCCATAGACTGTTGAGACATCTGCTGTAAAATCCACAACATTGGAGACTTTGCAAAAGACAACTGTAAACGGTTGTGAGCATCAATCTGAATTTTAAAATGACAAATGAGACCGTTATGGTCATGGAATTTTTAGATATGAGCTAGGGCGTCCTCGTCAAGTGTGCCATCTTGGACAATCCCTTGGTTACCAAGGTTGAGTGTTCAGTGTTCAGTTCACAGTATTTGTTAATGGAGAATCACTTTGTGTGTCTAGGCTTAAATGACATTGTAACAGAAATGTTCTTGTTGATCTCAAAATGAATCAAGACCCTGTAAATATGGATCTGACTGATTTGTATCTGGAAATCGGTGCCCTTGTTGTATATCTTTGTAGCATAGCGGACCACAGTATATCTACTATTTATCTTTATCCACCCTGTATTAATGTGATGAATAATGGCAGTCTGATAACTGTTTCACACACGTCTTACTCCCTACCAAGGGGAGTGATGCTGGGCAATGATGTCATCTCACTTTTAAAGTAAAAAGTTAAGACATTATCCAGAAAACCACTCCTCGTATGTGGAAACGTTGACTTTCTCGTCTTGATTTGAAATTCTGTAACAATGGAACAGTTTTTAGGGTGTTGTAATTCTTAATCAGGATGGGAAAGATAACCGTTTCGCCAATGACTCAATAAAACATTGATAAGTGTTTCTTAAAGTCAACATGAAACGGAATTTGTATCAGTGGCACAAATTTTTCAGTGAATATCCTGAATGGTATTCATTGAAATTTGGATTAGAAATGTAAGCATCCTATACCAGAATGAACCTAGGTACAAGTTGGCTAAAAGGAAATTTCACAGAAATTCTGATGATCAATTTGAAAGACTTTTTGAGTCGCCCCACCCCCATTTCAAAAATTTTTGCACAAAAACTAAACAGACACACTCATACACAAAACTTATTTCATACTGTAATGGGGAAAATTCAGGAAATAACTGAAGGAACAGGAACTAGGAATGTCATGAGCTGGATTTAAGCTGATGTTGCCTTTTTGAGCACCAGTGATCATGTATCAGAGCATGTGTGCTAACCATTTTGCAATGGCTCCAACCAGTTTACCATTACTGAGAAAGAGAAAGAGAAAAAAAAATATATATATATATATATATATTAGGGGTGTAACGGTACACGTATTCGTACCGAACCGTTTCGGTACAGGTCTTTCGGTTCGGTACGCATGTGTACCGCACAAATACAGTTTTTTTTTTTCTTTTTTTCTTCTTCTTCTTCTTCTCAGGAAATTCAAATAATAAATGGCGTTTGACCGTCTTTTATGTGGCACGACAGATCACTGTATAAATGCCTTAGAGAGCCGCTTCTGGGACGGTTCAGAAACGTGCTGGTATAATCCCAACACAAGCACTGACTAGAGCGGGCGCGATCAGCTCCGGTTCCCGTGTCTGAGCCGTGATGCCCCGCAGATTTGTGCAGAGCGGAGCGTGAGTGAACTCGATCATTCCTTCCTCTGTACTACTAGTTTTAACGCAAATAAACATGACTGAACATCTCATGCCTCATGTAATTGCTCAATCAGTGTTTCAACCACGGAAAGACATCAACAACACAGCGTGGAAATAAAACACAGCTCGTTAGTTCACTAGAGAAATTAAGTCTAGAGAGGAGCATTTTGC
>NW_015506226.1:416578-434343 GCF_001515645.1 Sinocyclocheilus grahami | reverse complement strand
GTGTTGATCATCTATTTAAAAATAAATAGCAATTCAATTTAAGTTTGGGTTAAGTTGTTATGCCTAATTGTAACCTTATAATGTAAAAGGTCTCCCTATAGTTTATAAGCATAAGCTGATACGATTTTTATCACTAAGAAAATTTTAACTATCACTGAATGTATTTAAAGAAAGAGCAACTTGTTCAGTAAACCATAAAAAAAAATAAAAAAAAGTTTAGTTTTTCCCCCTGCTGTACCGAAATCACACTGAACCGTGACATTAAAACCGAGGTACATACCGAACTGTCATATTTGTGTACCGTTACACCCCTAATATATATATATATATATATATATATATATATATATATATATATTTGGGTTCCTGAATTGATTGCCCTACACACACTCTTTCCCTTATCATCATTCCTGGTCATGGGTGAAGAGCTCATCTCTTATCTTTCCTTTCCATTTTTTCCTCTCTTTTCCATTAACTAAAGACAAAAAGACGCTTTGATTTGATCCAAGAAATGTAACAAGCTCAGCTGTATGCTGTGGGTTGTGCTGTTAATAAGTTGTGTAATGTGTGCCTCAGTGGACAGACGGCGTGCTCTGTCCCCTCTCTTCTCTTCTGCTCGTATGTGACTCAATCAGGCTTGTAGATGGAATGATTCATGGGAGCGATGAAAATCAAGCCGAAATTGCATTGCCATCATTTAAAAATCCAAGACAGTGTTTGACAAACTCATTTTAACACAGCCTGTGTTTGTTTGTGCCTCGCAATGACAGGAATACGTATTTGTCTTATTCTTAACCCTTGACAAGGAACTGTTCTTTAAGCGAGATACATGTAATGTTTATTTACTTGCTTGCAAAAATGTATATTCTGCATTTTATTTTCAGTCAATGTCAGTAAAATTTCATTTCAACTTGTGTACATATTACGCATCAACAAGCAATTGGGCCTCGCAGACAGAACCTGCTGTTGGGTAGAATTAGGCCAGTGAAAAGAATGGTGGAACACTTCGTGAAAAGGTGGCTATTTGGATTTTGCCCCCTCACTCTTAATTTGCATACCTGTGCACTGCTCCAGTCAGGGAATCTCATGCAAATTGGGATCACCTATGCAAATGAGGGCAGCCTGTAGGAGGAGAGGAGGAAAGGCAAGTAGACCATGTTGGCATGCAGGCCTTCTCCCGCTCACGCAGTGCGCAAGAACATGGCAATGCAAACTCTGTGTTGGGCATACACCCACTCAACTCACTTCTTTCCCTAATAGCAGTGTGTTTGCAGTAAGAGAGACTGGAAATAGTCTGCGCTCGGTTGCCGTCTGAACCTTCAAAAATCTAGTTTTCTTACCAAACCATTGTTCCCTCCATGCATTAAACATATGGCACAGACTCAAGGTCTTGAAACTGTCTTATCTGAGAACTGTGTGAGAACAGTGTTTCCTCTTTTTCAGTGGCTTAATTTCCCATGCTTTGTGGCACATTGCCTTAGCAAGAAATGGAGCTGGAATTCATCGTCTTTTGGCTTCTGGACTTGGAGTGCGTAGAGTTAGGAGATGAAAGTGTCCCTGCCGGTGCAGGATATCCTGTAGTGTTGCCACCTCAAGATGGTTGGGAGGGGGAGTGCAAAGGGGCGGAAACCACCACATCAAGTTGACATTTTGACAATAAAGGGTTATAAGGCCACCTGACTTTAATTGCCTCGGTTCTTTTGTTATTTTCCTTATCTCTAAAAGTTTTTTTGCAGTCTACACTTACAGTCTGTATTTAATGTGTATTCCATGTGAAACACCCTTGGCATCGTTCAAAGAGGATCTTTTGATAACGTGATGATTCATAAAGCTATTTTAAGGTTCTAGCAACATGTTGTACACTGAAGCTATTTATTGTTATATGCCAAAAGCATGGTACATGTATTCAGGTTATTTCACTCAAAAGTTTGGATACTTGTATGAATACTGTTTAAAGTCACTGTGAAATCAAAATTCTTATTTTAATGGAATTGTATAGTGTTTATTTAAAATCTTTATCCATGCACATCATTCAAAAAAAAGTTTTCTCATAATCGTTAATATAAATATTATCAAGTGCCACCTTACTTTTTTTTTCTTATTCAAAAAGCCATTGCAATTTACTTTAAGCGGCCCTGACATTAAGTGGTCTCAGCCAATGGCATGAGGTGGTGGGGGGGGGGGTATCTGTTTAAACCATGGTAGATTGGGGAATTTTTAGAAAACCTTTATTTTTTTCTTTATAAAACAGACTTTATTTCTGTTTTGTGGCACAGAAAACTCACACTTTAACTTTAAAGGCAAAATGAATTCAAATTGACCATTTTTGCATTCATTATACACATTCCTGTTCTTCTGAAATGACTTTCCTATTTGACTGATATTACCAAAGCCACTTAAGTTTCAACCAATGGGTGTCAACAGAGTTTTTTGAATGCCCACTTTATTCCATCAATTCCTGATGGATAAAATCAATGAATTACCCTACCGTACTTTTTTGTTTTTAAATAGCCATAATGAAACTAATATATCATGTTACAGAAATAAAATTAGTTGTGAATGGATTTTCATGGTAACTTTGACCTTTCCAAGCTATTAATTTTCACGTAATATATTTGTGCAATAATTTTTTTTTAATTATTATTTCAATATGTGTGCTTCACAAAATCTTTAAAAGTGGGCTGAAAAGTGCTAGATGTTTCTGTTTTCCCAATCTACTCTTTTTTTGTGTGTGTGTGATAAAATGCTGACTCCCACTCTCTTTCTCTTTCTCTTTCCTCCGGCAGCACTTGGTGTCGTGGGACGCGGGTAAACCGGAGTGTCTCCTGCAGCTGGTGAAAGAGCTGTTGCAGCAGTATCATCTGTACCAGTGCCAGCGACTTCGTGACAGTTCCCGCCTGCTCTTTGAATATGGCAGCCTGCTGGAAGACCCCAACTATGGGCACAGTATGGAGATCTACGCTGGCCGCAAGAACAGCTGGGTACCAGTGCTGCATCGCCTTATACATTTCCATTAACATAATAGTCAAATGTTTCCATCCAGTGTGATTGTGATAAACGTCCATCCATCCATCCATCCATTCTCCAAACCACTATGTAGGGTCAAGGAGATGCTGGAGCCTATTCCTGTGTCCTAGGCCAAAAGCAGGGAATCACCGTGGATGGATAAAATTAGGTATTCCCTAAATTATCAACAAATAGACATTAGATGGTTAATTAACATATAAAACATCACACCGGCGCTCACTATTACTAAAGCATATATTTGGAGCACTTGATCACTTAGCTCCACTTCAAGTAAACTGACCTTCTCTTAATTAAATTTAATGAACTAATTGATTGAAGTGGTAAAAACTCTCTGCTTCATTACTTTCAAATGTTAAAGTCCACCTATGTAATTCTCTAATTACCGGTACTGATTTGTTATTTAGCTGACACTTTTACACTGTGCTACTGGGAGTTCTCCTATTGCAGAGATATACTTCCTGGAACAACCTGAAATTAGGTGCCTTATTCATGGGCACAATGGTAACTGGTAATCATTCATCCCATTTGGGGTTTGAACCAGCAACTTTATGTATGTGGTGTTCTGATAAAATCACACAATACTGAATGTTGTGGGCCTAGCATCAATGTCACAGGATGCACACACAAGGCAGTGGGTTTTTGATAAAGTGCAACTCGAATTGCACAACCGGTCAAAAACGAACACACACTCCCTCACAAATGGACACACAGAGGGTTCCGTAATATGGTCGTGTTTTTGGGAAGAGTGTAGTGTGTTGTGCTGTGGGTGTGAAGTGTGTTGCTTCATGGGCTTCGATCTTTAAAGGGATGTGGTGAACTGTGGTCTGTGGGATAACAGTCTATGATTAGGAAACTTTTGTGTAATTTTAAAAAGATGTAACCAAAGTTATGCATATTATATGAATGTAAACAAGGAGTCATACAGCGAATTACATTTTAAAGTGAATATGGCTATGCCATACTCTAGAGAACATTTGAAGAGAATTTTAAGATGAGCACTGCATTACTTTCTCACATGTATTGTACTTCTATTTTAAATCAAATCAAAATTATACCTTGACAATAGTGGCTTGGCCAATGCAACAGTACATTGTTTGACAATGTAACAAGAATTTTTTTTTTTTACTTTTGCTGATATATTATACACACATCAAACCCTACACGCACACCACCTTGAAAGGGACATACTATACAGAGTTAAAAAATATAGTCAAAGTCCTTTAATAATATAGTTAAAGGAATATATTTGTGTGACAAACAGACCAATTTAAGCCTTTATTCACTGAAAAGCATGATATACACCCTAGCTTTTATTGCCACAGAAGTAGTGATTTCTGATTTGTAAATGAATAATTTGCAATGACAGAAGTCAAGTAACATTTATTTATAAAGCACCTTATACAATGCAGATTATTTATATATAAAAAAAGCTTCATTGTAAAAAAACAGGAAAAATAACAGTTAATATTGCCAAAAAAATAATTATGAAGCAAATTTAATTTCAGCCTTAAAACAGCTCTAAAAATATACAATGGTGTTATTTTTCAGCTCAGTTTAGTTCAATGTTGATTCAGTTTAGTTATTAACAGTGTCAGTGTTGCAAAGTTTGTCAGTTATGAAACAAACTCAGTTCAGCTATAAAGCAGCTCTCCAGAAGACAATAGTGTCATCATTCTGCTCAAGTCAGCTCAGTGTTGATTCAGTTCAGTTCAAAAACAGTGCAAAGTTGATGAATTATGAAGTTCAATTCAGCTATAAGCAGCTCTACAGAAGGCAGTACGACATTATTTAGCTTAATGTTGTTAAATGTTTATTCAGTTCAGTAACAGATGTTGCAAAGTTATAAAAGATTCAGCTATAAAGCTGCTCTACATTATGTGACTCAGATGTCTTTTAATTAATCAGTTGATCCAGTTCACAAAACTGATGTAAATGATTCTTTCACAAATAGAATTAATTTGGTTCTTCTCACTTATTGATGCAGTCGTTGCTTTCAACAGCTGAAGGTGGAGTTGCAGATTATCAATGAATAATGGCCTAAATACATTTTTAATTTTGAATCTTATGACTCCCAGTTGATTAAAAGTTTGAATCTGAATTAGAATATCCAGATTTGGAAATCCCTTGGATCCATGATCAGGCCATTTATTTTAGTATTATTTTTATGTTTTTATTTTAATTGTTAGAAAATAATTTTGACTGATAAATCTCTGATGATACTGACTTAGTAAAAAAATATATATAAATACTGTATATATGCATTATAACGTAGAGTGAAAAATTTAAAGGGGTCTGAATACTTTCCGTACCCACTGTATATCAGTAAGACTCTTATGCTCATCAAGGCTGCATTTATTTGATCAAAAATACTGAAAAAAAAGTAATCTTGCAAAATGGAATGGTTTCTATTTTAATGTCCTTTAAATATATAATTTATTTCTGTGATGCAAAGCTGAATTTCTATCAGCCATTACTCCAGTATAAAGTGTCACATGATCCTTCAGAAATCATTCTAATATGCTGATTTATTATTAGAATTATCAATGTTGTCAACAGTTGTGCTGCCAAATATTTTTTTGGAAACTTTTTCAGGATTCTTTGATGAATAAAAAGTTAAAAAGAACAGCATTTATTCAAAATATAAATCTTTTCTAACAATATAAATCTTTGCTATCACATGTGTTAACAATTTAACACATCCTTGCTGAATACAATTTTTAATTTCTTTCAAAAAAAGAAAGAATAAAAATGTACTGACCCCAAACTTTTCTATTTTAAATAAATGCTCTTCTTTTTTACTTTTTATTCATCAAAGAACCCTGAAAAAAGTATCACAGGTTCCAAAAAAATATTAAGCTATATTATATTTCTGAAGGATGATGTGACAATGAAGACTGGAGTAATGATGCTGAAAATTCAGCTTTGCATCACAGAAATAAATTATGTGTTAAAGTGTATTAAAATAGAAACCGTTATTTTATATTGTAATAACATTTTACAAGATTTCAGGGTTTTTTTCTGTATTTTTGATCAAATAAATGCAGCCTTGATGAGCTTTGGGGTGTAATGTCATCTGCTGGTGTTGGTCCATTGTGTTTTTTGAAAACCAACGTCACTGCACCCGTTTACCAAGAAATTTTGGAGCACTTCATGCTTCCTTCTGCTGACCAGCTTTTTTAAATGACCATGGTGTTGGTGTGCTTGACTGGACAGCAAACTCACCAGACCTTATTGTCAAGAGGAAAATGAGAAACAAGAGACCAAAAAAATGCAGATGAGCTGAAGGCCACTTTCAAAGAAACCTGGGCTTCCATACCACCTCAGCAGTGCCACAAACTGATCACCTCCATGCCACGCTGAATTGAGGCATTAAAGCAAAAGAAGCCCCTACCAAGTATTGAGTACATATACAGTAAATGAACATACTTTCCAGAAGGCCAACAATTCACTAAAAATGTTTTTTTTATTGGTCTTATGAAGTATTCTAATTTGTTGAGATAGTGAATTGGTGGGTTTTTGTTAAATGTGAGCCAAAATCATCACAATTAAAAGAACCAAAGACTTAAACTACTTCAGTCTGTGTGCATTGAATTTATTTAATACACGAGTTTCCCAATTTGAGTTGAATTACTGAAATAAATGAACTTTTCAACGACATTCTAATTTATTGAGATGCACCTGTATATGTTCCTGAAATCCATCCTTCTGATGGGATCAGCATAATTCAGATTGTTTGAAACAAAGGAATCCCACTAAAAACCACATACTGAAGAGTTGATTCAGATCAAAACCAAGACTGGACTGGATTATGTGATCTAATATGATTTTTTGAACAACTGCAATCTGATCAGATTACTTTTGAACAACTGGGCCCAGAAGACAAGGAAAGTCTATTATATGTCTTCCATCCATTTTCCAAACCGCTTGTCCTGTGTAGGATTGCACAGATGCTGGAGCCTATCCCAGCATCTTGGGCCGCAGTAAGGACACATTGCTAGTCCAATACACGGCTAACAGTCATAGACATATGGTATGGGTGTTTTTAATGCGGCTTTTTTAATTAGATGGAAAATAGCAATCAGGGTGATTCTTCAGAATTGCTGAACTTTTGTGTTCCATGGCATAAATAAAGTCAAGTGGGTTTGGTACAACATGAGGATGAGAAATAATGACAGAATTATTCCATTAACAATTAGGTTACTGTGTGAGGAATGTTACAGATAGTGTGTGTGTGTTCACTATTTGATGCTCCATGTGCTTTTTTCTTTATTTTTTTCTAGACGGGGGAGTTTTCTGCTCGATTCCTTCTCAAACTCCCAGTGGATTTTAGCAACATTCCCGTCTATCTTCTCAAGGTAAGATCCATCTATTAATACACACTCGTGGGAAGATCATAAACCCCCATTTCTTTAATTTGTTTGGTGAAAGGATGTTTATCTGTTTATCAGTGCATGAAAATGTCTCCACAAAACGTTACATGTAAAAGTGCATGTAAGTATAGGTCGCTCTCGTGCAAGCGTTCATTTGTCTGCTCTTGTTTGTGCGTGTGTGTAGGCTGCGAGTTGACTAATCAGCAGCCTGTCACTCCCAATCAACTCTGAGCTGTGTTGTGTCTGCAGGCCCTCTCTCTCTCGCCTCCCCTTCCAGTCACCCTGTGTCTTGCCCTCCCTCCCTCCCTCTGTTTTTTTTTTCTTTTTTCTGATTCCCCATCTCTGCCGGACTACCGTGTGTATGTTTGTGTCTATGTGTGCGTGAGAGGGTGTACGGCCTCGGGAGACCCTTGCTCTATGGCCTTTTCCAGTCGGAGCCATGTTTGTCCTCCCCAAGAGAGCTGAAATGATGGTAAACATACGGAAAATAGCAGCCATCATCAGCATCACCGTCTCCGCAGTACACTAGACTCATGCATAGACATGTACAGTTCACTCCCAGTGGACCATATTCCACTGAAACTCACTTTAGCCACAGGTCAGCGGCCGTCTGTAAGGTCACCACTGTGGGGTCATTATTCCCAGCTAATTTGTCATGAAGCTTGACATATCAAGACCTTGATAGATGGTATGATATTTCAAAAATCCATTATATATTTGTAGGTCTTCTTCTGATTCAAAGAAGGAATGGTGTATGTATGGTTAAAGCTGCTGTGTATTATTTCTCACTGCAAGCTGCAAGAAACAAAACTGTAAAAATATCAGTCCGATTTGTAACAGATTTCTGTTATTTGGTTTCCAGTTTTCTGTGAAACTGTTGCCTTGATATCAGCAGGTCCAAGTATGTTATACAAGAAATTTAACTTTTATCATAATGTATCATGTCCTCAGTTTTATTTAGTCATCAGTGCCTTGATTTAAGCTTTAAGATTTAAGATTTTTTTTTAGTTCATCAGTGTTTGTTGTGATTTGCCATAGATGGCTTCAAGCACTGACCGTTTTCCACAGAAACAACTGATAACCAGATTTAGCTCTGTAAGAGGTGCTTGTGAAAAGCCAGTGGAATGTCTGCCTCTGTACAGTGGAAAAGCTCTGTAAATTAGCACCTAAATTTGCCTTCTTGGCATTGAAAAGTAGCCAGAAAAGTTCAAAGGGATTCACTGGACAATTTACAGTTGAATATCAAATCTGTATGTTGCTGAAGAGTGTTGTTGCCTGAGTGAAGAATTATTTTGAAGTATTTGTCAGATTAGGTAAACTGGGGTTTGTTTAAAATAAGGCATGTATGTACGTGTGAATGCTTAATGTCTGATAAAGAATGATACACTTCAAGTGAAATCACAGAACGGACAAGTGTGACGTCATTTCGACAACTTCCGTTGGTCTATGAAGATTACTTCATAGGTGGATGTGATATGGGGCTCTAGCTTGTTTGACATGGGAAATCTTTTCATTGCTTCGCCCAGTCTGTTGAGGTCAGACATGAGTAAAAATATGAATATGAGTGCCAAACTGCACATTGGGTGAATCATATCCACATCCCTATGATCAGATGCTGTTTTAACTGCTTTTCTCATCACTGACATTATTGTTGTGTGTTAGTTGTGTTTCTGAAAGGATAAGCTCGCAGCACATAGTTAAATACTCGCCTAGCATCACTCCCATTGCTCATGAGCTGCTTTGGAATGTTCACAAACAGTATACTATTGCTCAGCTATTTCAAACTTCTGTTTACCCTTGAGCAAAGAATGAACTTTATCAGAGAGTATATTGGGGCCTTTAAGATAATATTCTGGTTACTTGAAATCCAAATAACACATCTTGCATATACCTCTGTTAATCAGAATTTTAGAGATATACAAAGTTATAGTTGCCTGTTGAAAAAGTACTTTAGTGTGTAGGCACCCTAACAGTATATTAATTTATATCTACACATGTCCAAGTTAAGATAATTTCTACTACAAGACTAAATGAGTTCTAGAAGGTCAAGCTATCTGAGACACTGGAGCCAAAATGAGATTTTGTAGCCTTTTTTTTTTCTTGGTATAAAGGCTGAACCCACCAGTGTCCAATCCTGCTCCTGGAGGGCCAATATACTGCAGAGTTTAGCTCCAATCATAATTAAACACACCTGAAACAGCTAATAAAGGTCTTTAGGATTACTGGAATATTCCAGGCAAAAGTGTTGGGGCAGGTTACAGCTAAACACTGCAGGACGTTGGCCCTCCAGGAGCGGGACACCCCTGGCTTAACCGTGAAATGGGCCTTAGTGTAAAGTGAATGTGGTCATTGACTTTTGCTTGTCAGTACTATCCTAAGCTGAGAATAGAATTTATTTAATTATACACTCTAAAAAATGCTGGGTTGTTTCAACCCAACTTTGGGTCAAATATGGACTAACCCAACTTTTGGGTTAAAAATTTAACCCAACAGCTGGGTTAGTCCATATTTGACCCAAAGTTGGGTTGAAACAACCCAGCATTTTTTTAGAGTGTATATAATATCACTGCCTCACACCATAAAGGTGTTGACAATGGAGAAAGGATAATGTAATGGCTAAATACAGAATTAAGTTATCACCAGGTCAAAGATTTCTGGTATGGGGATCCCATAATTTTCTTCCTGTCCAATACCTTCTGTTACATGAATTCATGATATGTTTGAAAGTGAGCAAACATCACTGCCTTTTTGTCTCTCCTCTAACAAGTTGCTGATAGATGACATTTTGACTGTTTAAATCTTCATCAAATCTCCAATGATGTCCCCTCCCCTCCATGATTGCCTTTGCCCTCTGCTAGCAGAGCGAGGCTATGTAGGCATCGGTAGGAGTGGTGTTGTGTGCCATGATAGTTGCCTGGAGTGTGCCATCTCGCTGGTTTTATCTTAGTAGGCTGGACATGCTTACCTTCCAACATCCTCTTGTGTCCCTCAGGGCATCGAGGGCTTGTCATGAGAGCAGTCTGCACTGCTGGAGAGAAATAGAGAACCATGTCAATGGTGTAGTGTAGTAATCCTATCAGGCATCAGTAGTTACTTTCCTGGTAAGGACAGAAAGACTTGCAATTGCTGTTTTGTCTTTCTACTTTTGGATTGACTGTGGGAGCTCGAAGTAGAAGCCCTAGCCCTTCCCAAAAAATTGTATGTTTAAAAACTGATGCTAAACAGGAATGCCCTGATTTCTACGAAGTTTATTTAGAATGAAAAAAATTATTCATCAGTACAGACAGTTCAATCCAGTAGATTTGGACTGAGCACTGTTCACTGCTCTTTTGTTGCTCGGTTTAGCGTGGTACCCGTTCAGCTCTAAATGTCAGCTGTCCTAGTTTGTGCAGCCATCGGTGACGCGAGCTGAGGCTCTAAGTTTGTGACAAGCCTGATCAGTCTCACTCCACTGGAGCCATGCGGACCGCTAGCCGAGACCTGACTTCCTGTGCAGCGGGTGAGGAGAAGGATTGCGCCGTTGGCCCTCAGGGATACCAATGCCACTGCCGTTGATTATTTTAGACAACTCTGGAGAGTCAAATGCCAGGTCTACAAGTTGCTTTTTGGCTTCTGTTAAAGGGCCACTCTGTTGCTGTTGAGTAAAGTCACTATAGTGGAATTAGTGATTGTTTTATTTCAATATGAAAGGGAAAGAATGAAAGTGAGAGCTAAACCTGGAGGCCTGTTTCTATCATGGTTTTAATATCTCCAAGGGGCACTTATTGGAATGCACAAAAAACAGCAACACAGGACAACAAATCTTGTAATTACAAGTTTTATGTTATGCTTACATTGTAAACGCATTTATTTTAAAATTAGGTTCAAAAGCGCTGTCTCCAGGCCTATTCACACCAAGAGTGAAATGAAAAGCAAAACGAATCACTGAAGACAGGCCTATTCACACCAGAAATAAAATGCAAAAGCAAAACAAATCACAGATGACAGGTTTGTTCATGTCAGAAGTGAAACAAAAAACATGCAAAATATTCACATGCAAAATATAACATCTGATACAGCATTTGAGCTGGGGGGGGGGATCAGTCGATTTGGTCAGTCACACTTATTTACACATATTTTAGCTTTTCTGTAAACCTACAAATTTTCACCCTGTGTACCATATTTAAGTGTTTTTGCAACACAGCTTGGTCAGGACCCTATGGCGTCATTTTTAATGCACAGGGTATCCCTTTAGCGTAATTTTTCAGTGTGAAGAGTACTCTGTTGCTTTCAGTTGTATGCTTTATGCATCAGATCAAGATGCATTTAATTATTTTCATGCATTTGTAAGAATAGAACTCATACATTCACTGTTTACTTTATAGATATTTTGGAGGACCTAACCTCACCCCTACCCTAAACCTACCAACTTCTCAGCAATATAAAACATGTAACGGGCAAAATAAAAGTATATACAGTCACAGGTATTTATTGCAAAAACTGCCCAAATAGCAGTATAAAAGTATTACAAACAAGTTGTCTTGCATTCTGAGTCTTCTGAAGCCATACGATATCTTTATGCAAAGAACAGAGTAAAACATAAGGTTTATTTACATTACGCTATTTACACCTTTTTGAGCACGTAACCTAACCCCTACCCCTAATTCTACCATTTGTCAATATAAAACACAGGATATAAAAGGCAGATACAACTACAGTCACTATTTATTTAAAAAGTATTAATATTTTAAGTCTTCCGAGGCGAAACGATTTATTTGTGAGAGGAACATCCACCGTAAAGTGCAATCTGTGCACAAATTCAAAAGCTGCCGCCAGAAGAAGCGTTCCGTCAGCTTTGGTTGTGAAACTCTTGTGTGTCTCATGACCGATTGCACCATGCTAATGTTTGTTATCTTCTTGTGATGAGATATGACCACGTTAACGGACCGCGTTTAATCATTTTCAGTGATTATAAATAGTCGTGACTGTTTAAATTGTGAATCACATCCCAACATATATGTAATAGTGGCAAAATTAGCAACCAATATGTAATTTAATCATGACGATAAAATCCCCATGCCCATCGCATCTGCATATTGATGCCAACGGTTTCTTATTTAAAGCAACGGAGTACCCCGCACCTCTAAAAATTACGCACAGGGTACCCTGTGCATTAAAAAGTTATGCCAAAGGGTCGGTGTGGCGAGTTGGGAGTGATAATGTGTTAGATTTTACTAAGAGTATGTAGATCAGCAGCAAGCATGTGAAGTTGTCATGGCAGCCAGATACATTGCTATGTCTATTCTTGCTACATTAAACTTGGTACATTGAAAATAATGCAGTATAAACATGTCTGTCAACACAATTTCAAAGTAGGCTTTTATTAAAGCAAATCAGTGAATGAATACCTCAACTGCTTTAAAACGGGCGTCATTCAAGTTAAACGCACAATGGCAGGCACACTTTATATTTAGTAAATCTTACAGAAAACATCAAATTAAGCAGTTAATATTCTAAAATCTATGTTTGGGTTGGTTCTTTGTAAATTAAATAACACTTGTAAGTAATTGAACCTCCCTACAATGAGAAGACTGAGCCACTACAGTGGGTGTGTACTGCGGATCACCTTTATGAGCATGGCATTCTTGCTTTGTCATCAGAAAAATGTTGCTTTATATGTTATTACATTGTTTCAATTTTGTGCCGAATACACACTGTAAATTGTACATCCACAGTCTCTGTACCTTCAGACGGCCACATTATATTCATCAGCCTCCCTGACCTTCCTCATGCCTCTTCAACTTAAATGGTTGGCCAATTAGTTTTACTCTTAATTATTTTCGGAGTACTTTTCCTTCTTGATTTAAGTGCACTCTTAACATCCAGAGTGCGTCCAGGGTGAAGCTGGCCCTGAGGTCTGTGCCTTTTTCCACTCCTCCATTCCCCAGCCTCATTTATGCAGGAGACGCCCTCATTTTAATGTTCTCTTCCTTTATTCCTTTATTCCTTATTCCCATTCTTTCATTCAGTCCTTCAATGAGATCTTAAGACGTGTCTGACAAACATCTTGCATATAAAGTGTATTGTGGTTTCCCTTTAAAAATGAAACAATGAAAAATGAGAAGAAATGTAACCTCATCATTATTAAACTCTTATGCAAGTATTAATTTCAAGGCTGTCTGTGCCAATCAAAATCTTGATTACTATTTCAATTAAAGCAAATAAAAAAAATGTCAGGGGAAATGTTTTCCCCCTCCGTGATTTGTTTATTTCTTCAGCATGGCACATGAACGGCATACAAGATCAAGCTCCACAGGGTAGAAGTTAATAAACAATGTCATGCACTTTTGTTCAACAGCCAAGGGCATGGTTTGATTTTAAAGGGTTAGTTCACCTCAAAATGAAAATTCTGTCATTAATTACTCACCCTCATGTCATTCCAAACCCGTAAGACCTTCATTCATCTTCGGAACACAAATTAAGATATTTTTGATGAAATGTGAGAGCTCTCAGACCCTGCATAGACAGCAACGTAACTGTAATAATCCTAGGTCCAGAAACGTAGTAAGGACATCGGTAAAAGAGTCCATGTGACATCAGTGGCTCAACTTCAGTTTTGCGAAGCTACGAGAATACTTTTTGAGCACAAAGAAAACAAAAATAACATTATTTATTTAAAGGGGTCATATGATGTTGCTAAAAAGAACATTATTTTGTGTATTTGGTGTAATGAAATGTGTTTATGCGGTTTAAGGTTCAAAAAACACATTATTTTCCACATACTGTACATTATTGTTTCTCCTCTATGCCCCGCCTTTCTGAAACGCGTCGATTTTTACAAAGCTCATTGGTCTGAAAAGCAAGGTGTGCTGTGATTGGCTAGCTATCCAGTGCCTTATGATTGGCCGAATACCTAGACGGGGGCTAGAGTAAGGAATGGCCGGAGGGCTAGAGTGAGCAGAGGCGGCGGGCTTGAGAACGGCGCAGCCGGCGGATTCGACGAAGGAGCATCCGGGGGGCTTGCGGCAAACACATGTGACGACCCCGGGCCTGGACTCCGCTTCGTCCACGGTGAAAGCCGATGCGGTGATCCACAGCGCAAAGTTGTTGTATGTCCTCGGCAACCAGCACGGATCAGCTCCAGGCATGACGAAGCAGATATCGTCCTCTTTTGGAAGGCCAAACAAAGTAGTTTCGCTTTCACAACGACACACCGTCTTCACGACATGGTGGCGGGAACAACAATACTACAGCAAGAATAAAAGTTACGTCTTCTTTCTTTGCGTGAACATTTGGGTTCTTTGCAACTTTACAGATCTTCTTTATGCACCAAGAGCTTGTAACACTCCAAAGATAAAGGAAAAATGTAAATCGCATCACATGACCCCATTAACAATTCTTCTTCCCCGAGTTATGTCTTCCGCCATTTTGGAGAGTACCCAAGAGCGTAATCGACGTAATCAGCGTTGTTTACGTTCGGGGAGAAAGCGCGCGCATGAACGTAATCTGCGTAATCAGTGTTGTTTACACTTAGGCGAAAGCATTGTGATACTCTCTAAAATGCCGGAAGACGTAACTCGGGGGAGAATAATTGTTGAAAAATTATGTTATTTTTGTTTTCTTTGTACTCAAAAAGTATTCTTGTAGCTTCGCAAAACTGAAGTTGAGCCACTGATGACACATGGACTGTTTTACCGATGTCCTTACTACGTTTCTGGACCTGGGAACATTACAGTTGCATTGCTGTCTATGCAGAGTCTGAGAGCTCTCACATTTCATCAAAAATATCGTAATTTGTGTTCCGAAGATGAACGAAGGTCTTACGGGTTTGGAACGACATGAGGGTGAGTAATTAATGACAGAATTTTCATTTTTGGGTAAACTAACCCTTTAAACTGGGATACGCATTGACCACATCCAAGAGAAATGGAAAGTGGGTGTGAAACAGAAAAAAAGAAACATGATTGAAGTCTTGAGGTTTAATGACGTCAGTGCCATAGAAACCCCCTGCTGCATTAAACGCACATTGAATTAGACCATGAATTTTCTTGACATGGGCACTGGTTGACGTCATTGCCACAAATTACAAAGATTGTTCTCTGTATGTTTAATATGTGATCCTTGTGGACCTTACAGAGTGTAATTTAAAAATAAACCTGTGTGTGAAGATGTTGTGGTTTTGATATGGGCTTGTCACTCATTTTGATCACATTTTGTCACTCCTTGTTTTTTTCTTCCTTTCCATACCTCTGCCCTGATTCTCCGATAGACAGATTTATTGTTTATTTAGACATTATTTAGACATTTATTGTTAGGCATTGCTACCTAAATAGAAAATGTTGCATTTGTTTACGCTGTTCTATCATATTCGTCATATATGATAGGATCATATCGTATCTAAAGAGGAAAGTGTGTATGACAGTGCAATCTGGAAATCCAAGTTTATTCCAAAGGTTATTGTCCGAATAAAGGGCGTTGTACACGATTAACATTTAGGCCGACATCGGATTTATTCAGGTGTGGCTCAGACGTTAAAACCTTGAGAACTAAATGTGTGGTTCTTAAATCTAAGGTGGAGCACCAAGGAATTTAGTTTTTCCGTGGTGTGGATGCAGTTTTCTTGAGATACTGACTTGTAGGATATTGTATGACAAAAGTATTATTACACAATTTATATATTGTCTGTCATAATATGTTTTAAAGGTAAAAACTAGTTTTTAGGTTTGGTATGGTTAGGTTGTTCGCTAACATCTTTAGGTTGGTGTTAAAATTGGTATCTTTTTAAAAATTACAATTGTAAATTACTTGTACAAGATGACATGTACAGTAAGTGTTATTCTGGGAGAAAATGATTTCCATATCTTTGGTTGTTGTCTAAAACTGGGCATCCAATCAAACTCTGCTATAGTACAGCATTTTGGCCCAAATTCATGGGTCACTTGGTAGATGCTAACCAAATGCCAACATGGACAGTTTGCATATCATGATCTCATCCTCAAAAAGGCATGAACAAAACTATGCAAGGTAAAAGAAAATGTAAACCAGTATGAAATGTGTCTATAGGGAATTGCATTCTGTTTATTAGTCTGTTTATGTAAAAAAATGCAGTTCACGTAATACATTTCAGTATTTGATTTTGCACTGTTATGTGCAGTATCTAGAACGGATGTTTCATGTCATAGCATAGTATGTTTGCAGCGTTGCCAGCCTGCCAAACTTGTTTCAGTTGGCCTTTTGATCCTGGATAGGTTAATTGACTAGATCTTATTACATTAAACTCATTATTGTGAGAGATGTGAAGAATGCGAGCTACACTCCAAAGGCAGTTTATTTTGGAGAAAAGCAGCTTTGTGAAATGCATTATACTATGATAACTGTGACCAGAGCATGCAAAGTTGCAAACTGTTATATGCGTTGTACTCCAGACCACCTCTTCAGGTGCACTCAATTACAGTTTGGTGCTTCCACATGTACAAAATAAAAGGTATCTGACGACAGACAGAATCACACCAAAAGCTGATACAACCCTTCAGATTTAGAACCTCTTCTCTCTTGTGTAAACTTTATCTTAAAGGGGTCATATGATGTTGCTAAAAAGAACATTATTTGGTGTATTTGGTGTAATGAAATGTGTTTATGCGGTTTAAGGTTAAAAAAACACATTATTTTTACATACTGTACATTATTGTTTCTCCTCTATGCCCCGCCTTTCTGAAATGCATCGATTTTTACAAAGCTCATCGGTCTGAAAAGCAAGGTGTGCTGTGATTGGCCAGCTATCCAGTGCGTTATGATTGGCCGAATACCTCAACCGTGTGACGGAAATATTGCGCCCCTACCATACTGTTATGATGCACTGTCAGGCCGGAGCGATGATTCAAAAACATGAAAACCCATTATAAACGAGGCATTCGTTGCATCCAGTGGGGACATAATTATGGATTATAATGACTTATACTGTCTTTTTACGCATTGCGTTGCATCGCGCCGCGTAAACATAAAACCATGTCTGCATTTGTGATCGGAGAAATGACAAACAACAAGCCCTACTCTACACTGCCCAAAAAACTTGCTTTAAATATAAAAAACGTACTTACAGTCTTTGAGTCAGAACAGCCGGCATTGTAGTCTACTCTCCCAGGATCAGGAAACGGTCCTCCATAAAATGTGCTGCACACATCTGAATATTTGGGTTGAATTGTTCTGGAACAGTGCTGTAAATACAACTTAACCACTGATTTCTAGTCGTGTCCATTTTTGGAAGGCCAAACAAAGTAGTTTCGCTTTCGCAACGAAACACAGCGTCACACACGGGGGCCTAGAGTGAGCGGCAGGCGGCCTAGAGTGAGCAGAGGCCGGGGGCTAGAGTGAGGAACGGCTGGAGGGCTA